>NC_079508.1:60412699-60715548 GCF_030052815.1 Hevea brasiliensis
AGGCGTGGATGCCAAGGGTATTTGGCATTGGTGAGAGATACATCTGTAGAAGGTGTCAGCATGGAAAATGTTCCTGTTGTCAGAGAATTTATGGATGTCTTCCCAGAGGAGCTTCCAGGGTTGCCACCAGGAAGGGAAATAGAGTTTTGCATTGATGTTGTGCCGGGTACAAACCCCATATCGATGCCACCTTACAGGATGGCACCAGCAGAATTGAAAGAGCTGAAGGAGCAACTACAGGAGCTTTTGGACAAGGGTTTCATACGTCCGAGAACTTCACCCTGGGGTGCTCCTGTTCTATTTGTTAGAAAGAAGGATGGGTCATTGAGGTTGTGCATTGACTATAGACAGCTGAACAAGGTGACTGTGAAGAACAAGTATCCACTTCCTCGGATCGATGATCTGTTTGATCAGCTCTAAGGGGCTAGATTCTTTTCCAAAATAGACCTGCGATCAGGCTACCATCAATTGAGAATCAGGAATGAGGACGTGTCCAAAACGGCTTTCAGGACAAGATATGGTCATTATGAGTTCTTGGTGATGTCTTTTGGACTCACTAATGCACCAAAGAAATTTCATGGACTTGATGAACAGGGTGTTCAAGCCATTTTTGGACCATTTTGTCATCGTATTCATAGATGACATTTTGGTATACTCTCAGACCGAGGAAGAACACGTGTGGCACTTGAGGATGGTGTTGCAGACGTTGAGGGAGCACCAGCTATATGCCAAATTTTCAAAATGTGAATTTTGGCTAGAAAGTATCTCATTCTTGGGACATGTGGTTTCTAGTGACGGTATTCAAGTAGATCCAAAAAAAAAATTGAAGCTGTAACTTATTGGCTTAGGCCTACAACAGTCACTGAGGTGCGAAGTTTTCTGGGTTTAGCTGGCTACTATAGGCGTTTTGTACAAGATTTCTCCAGGATAGCGGCTCCCCTAACTAAGTTGACCAGGAAGAATGTTCCATTCATTTGGACAAATGACTGTGAGGTGAGTTTCCAGAAGCTTAAGGAGTGTCTAACCACTGCCCCTGTGTTGACACTACCTGTGAGTGGTGAAGGATACACCGTGTATTGTGACGCCTCCAGAGTTGGCCTAGGGTGTGTTTTGATGCAGAATGGAAAGGTAGTGGCTTGTGCTTCAAGGCAGCTGAAGAGGCATGAGCAGAACTACCCCACCCATGATTTGGAAATGGCGGCTGTAATCTTTGCACTAAAGATCTGGAGACACTATCTGTATGGTGAAGTGTGCGAGATATACACCGACCACAAGAGCTTGAAGTACATCTTCCAACAGAGGGATTTAAACTTGAGACAGAGGAGATGGATGGAGCTTCTGAAAGACTATGATTGCACCATCCAGTACCACCCTGGAAAGGCCAATGTTGTGGCAGATGCCTTGAGCAGAAAATCTTCTGGCAGTTTGGCGCACATTTCAGTAGAGAAGAGACCATTGATTCAAGAGGTACATGAGTTGATGGATCAAGGTTTAATCCTAGATCTTTCAGATGAGGGGGTATTGTTGGCTCACTTTTCAGTGAGGCCAGACTTGAGGGACAGAGTTAGAGTTTCCCAGCACAGAGACCAACAACTGATGAAGACTATAGAAAGAGTACAGCAAGGTGAAGGTGGTGAGTTTGGATTTGCCAATGATGGCGCCCTAGTGCATGGTTCTAGGATATGTGTGCCCGATGTAGACAATCTCATAAACAAAATCATGCAAGAGGCACACTATACACTGTACAGTATCCACCCAAGTTCCACCAAAATGTACTATGATGTGAAAGATAGCTACTGGTGGAATGGCATGAAGAGAGACATAGCAGACTTTGTGTCCAAGTGCTTGACTTGTCAGAAGGTGAAGTTTGAACACCAGAGACCGTCAGGGAAGCTGCAAGAGCTCCCTATCCCAGAATGGAAGTGGGAAATGATCACTATGGATTTTGTGACTGGGTTGCCTCGTACCACGCGAGGATATGATTCGATATGGGTAATTGTAGACCGCTTGACCAAATCAGCTCACTTCTTGCCTGTGAAGACTACATATTCTCAGGCACAAGACGCCCGCTCTACATTCGAGAAATAGTCGATTGCATGGAGTTCCGCCCATAATATCCGAGCGGGCCCCAGTTCACTTCTTGCTTTTGGAGAAAGTTGCAGGAGGTACTTGGCATGCAGCTAAACTTTAGTACAGCCTTCCACCCTCGCATGCATTTGACAATGCGAAAGGACAATCCAAACATCGAAGACATGCTTCGCATGAGTGTCTTCGATTTTGGAGGTCAATGCGATGAGCACTAGCTTTGGTGGAGTTTGCCTACAACAAGCATTACCACTCCAAAGATAGGGATGGCACCCTATGAGGCATTATATGGAAGAAAGTGTAGGTCTCCTCTGTGTTGGACAGAAATGGGGGAAGCGAAGGTGCATGATGTAGACCTAGTGCAGTACACTTCAGAGGTAGTTCTTTTAATCAGGGAACGATTGAAAACAGCTTTCAGTAGGCAGAAGAGTTATGCAGACCCCAGACGGAGGGATGTGAAATTTGCAGTGGGCGACTATGTATTTCTGAAGGTTTCTCCAATGAAGGGAGTCATGAGATTTGGAAAGAAGGGCAAGTTGGCACCTCGGTATATTGGACCTTTTGAGGTTACTGATAGAGTTGGAGCAGTTGCCTACCGGTTGGAGCTACCACCCAACCTCTCTCACGTTCATCCCGTGTTTCTCATCTCCATGCTCAGGAAATACATTCCCGATCCTTCTCATGTACTGCAGCCGGATGTGATAGAGCTAAAAGAGAACTTGACATTTGAGGAGCAGCCTGTAGCCATAGTGGACTACCAAGTGAGACAGCTGAGATCCAAACAGATCCCTATGGTTAAGGTTTTGTGGAGGAGTCAGTCAGTGGAAGAGTGCACCTGGGAGTCAGAACGGGACATGCGTAGCAAGTACCCTTATCTGTTCAATGTATAATCATGTGCTTTATTCTGCCTTGTGTAAAATTCGAGGACGAATTTTCTGTAAGGGGGGAAGAATGTAACACCCCAAATTTTTAAATTTTATGAGCATTTTTGGTATTTTAATTTTATTTAAACTTTAGGAATTTTTTTGAGATTTTTCGGATTTTAAAAATCGGGTTCGATTTTTCGAAAATATAAACTTTGATGAATTTTAAAAATTAATTTAAAGACCACGTGGCAAAACTAAAAATATATTTGGAGTCTACGTATTTTTCTGAGTTTTCTGAAAATTTTTTCGAAATTTTTGGACCTCGTTTTCGGTCCCGAGGTAGAGTAAAAATTCAAAATTTTATATTCTGAATCGAACCGGCCTAATCGAACAGGACCGGATCGGACCGGTCGAATCGGACCGGTCTTCTTCTCTTTTTCTTCTCCCTCCCGCGCGCGTCGACCTTCTCCTCTTCTCTCTCTCTTTTCTCTCTCCTCCCTCCTCCCCTTACCGCGCCGCCGCCTCCCCTGCGTCCCCACCTCGCCGGCGCCCCACCTCGACCCTCCCCCACGGCCGGCCGCCACCTGGAACGCCGGAAAACGGCCTTAGAACGGACGCGCAAGGCGCGGCATCGTTGGACTTCCCGGCCAAAATCCGGCCGATCCGGCCACCAATTGGACCGGGTCTTGTGTCTAAAATCATCTATTCGGCGAGAGCTTTCCATAGACATCAAGAACGCCGAAATCCATCGAGCGGTTTGTCCGATTTTTGCTCGGGAAGATTTTAGCCCATTTCGACTTTTGGGCTAGATTTCTCGAAAACCGTGAATCCCACGAGAAAACCGAGGGTACCAGCACGCTCCACTCGTGCCGAGCTTCAGCGACATAAATTTCAAATTTTTCCAACACCGTTTTTCGGTGGGTCCCACGGAACTTCGCAGTGTTTTTCCGAGCATTAAATGAGCTTAGAAAATTCTGAAAAATTTATGTACTAACCCCCGTGTTATGGGCTTTGTGTAGGTATCCTCAATTTGCGGAAATTCTATAGTTGACCGGGTCTGCAAATTTCGGGCCAGACAGACCCGTTACTGGAAAAGTCTCCGAATTGGACCGAGGTTTTGGCTAGTCCCCCATTGTCAGACGTCCCGAGCGCGTTCCCGAAGTCGGAATTGGCAAAGGTAAACCCGAACCTTGCTTTTTCGTAATTTTCTAGTGCTTAAATAGGATTAAAAATCCATAAAATATTCGTGGTAGCTTAGAAAATTATGATTCTTTTTGCAATAGCCTAGTAATATTGCTAAGGACCGCGGGGCAAAGTTTTAGAATTTTTAGAGCTTATTTGGACAGTTTTTGCAAAAATGGTCAATTATAGAGATTATGGTTAAAATTGATATTTTACTCTCTGAGTCGAACGCTCACTCCTGTTCAATATTTTTTTCAGGCTACAGGATGATTTTATTTTGGTTAACCTGCTTTTCTCCTTCGTAGGTTGTTTATCAATATTTGTGTAATTTTATTTACTCCTAGAATTTTCGCATGTGTTAGAAGTATTTATTTGATTATGGTCTGTAATATTATTATCATGTTGGACCTGTAAACGTATAATGATATGCATGTTTGATGGATTGGATGAGGGAGCTGAGCTCCCATTTATTTTTATGAGGATATGAGTATGTGGAGGGTGAGTTGAGCTCCCCAATTGAGTATTTATTATGTTTACAGGTCGGGTGAGTCGAAAACTCCCCGTTGGAAAGTCCATTTTATGGCCGGACTTTATCCGTTTGTTTTCTTGATATTGGGCCCAAATGGGCCTTAGAGTTGGGTTAATGAACAGTTAGGCTTACTACGGGCCTCGGGGGCTTTAGGCTGGCCCAGGTCCTAGTGCCGGTCCGGCCTATAGGTTGGGTCGTGACATAAAATAAATGAATTTTATAAAATTTTCTAAATTTAAATTTAAGTTTTAAAATAAATAAATAAATATATATATTTTTTCAATTTTATGATTTGAATTGTATATAATTAAATATAAGTATCACAAATTTCATTGAAATAAATAAAATTTTTAAATAAATTTATAAAATTGATCAAGAAATTTTTATGACAAAATTACCAATATTTTCACTTTTTATTTATTTTTTTTCATAAAATTCTATTTTTCACACTTATCTTCATATTATCGCTCTCTTCCCTTAGAAAACCCATTTTTTTTTATCCTTATCTAGCTATTTATATATTTTAACTTTTTTTATACGGCTTTGGAGCATTGATGTATTTTTTATCCTTAAAAAATAAGCCATAAGAAAAATTTGTGTCACTAATTGATATTATTTTGTCATTTTAAATTATTTAATTTGCATAGTAATAGATATTATTTTT
Organism: Hevea brasiliensis; assembly: GCF_030052815.1. Taxonomy (NCBI): domain Eukaryota; kingdom Viridiplantae; phylum Streptophyta; class Magnoliopsida; order Malpighiales; family Euphorbiaceae; genus Hevea; species Hevea brasiliensis. Next base: position 60,418,026 of record NC_079508.1, read on the forward strand.
AGAATAATAATATATAAAATATGAATATATTATATATTTTAATAAAAAACATAAATATAAAATTATTATGTTAAATAAAATAAATATAATTTTTAAGTAAAATGTAAATGAATCTTTAATTCTATATTTATTTTAAATAACGTTATAAAATTTAATTGAAATTTATATTTTAAATTTCAACATATTAAATATAAAATTTCATTTACAAATTAATTTTGTATTTTAAATTAAGCATGCCAAAGAAGACTTAGAAAAATTCTTGAAGTTATTATTTAAAATAATTTTTTAAATTAAAAAATTTTAATTTAGTTATATTAAAATCTTTTTCAAATAGATGTAGTCAGAATCAACTAAATTAAAATTGTAATTAAAACCGATAAATAGATGCGTCAATTGCACGCTTAGAAGCCAACTAGCTTAGCAGCTTAAAATTTGAATTGAGAAAAACGACGTAGTCTTAATCAAAACTACGTGGTTTTAGTGCACATCATAACTTCAACGAGTCATCAGCTGCCCCTCGGCACACCGGCTCACCCCTGGCGTGTTCCGTTTTTTTTTTTTTTTTTAATCGAATGCTACTCAGTAAAATCGTGACAATTTTATCTCGCTCAGCCACTTCACAGCTGCTGTCGACGGTGTAGATCCTCGTCGTCCCCGACCACGGAGACACTGATTTCAGGTTTCGTTTCCATTCTTTCTCTCTTACTTTACGTCCCTCGTTCTCAGTCCCATCTTCCTTCCTCTCGATGGGACTTTCATCGAGGTCGCCGGAGAGTCACTATCCATCACTCTCACACTCTCGAGCACACCTGTAGAGTTCTGATACAGCTTACTCTCTGCGACATGTCCAGATAAGAAATATGCCTCCAAAATCAGCAAAATCGAAAGAAGCACCAGCTCAGCGACCAATTCTCGGAAGATTCTCCTCTCACCTCAAGATTGGCATTGTAATTACTAATTGTGCTTCTTTATATTATTTAATTAGTTTTATGTTTTGGTCTCAGGCTCGGATAAAGTAGGAGTGGTGTGGTGTTGCGGTAAAAATTTTGTCACTCTACGTATTGATAAATATACAAGTTGTGGGGCATTCACCGAGAGTGATGCGCCATGTCGGCGCCCGGGTACGTGTGGTGTTAAGTGAGAACAAACAGTGGAATAGAAAAAAAGATAGACATAAACAATAGAAGATATCATAGAAGAAGTATATGAATTAAGGAGTTGGATAGTAAGAGTATATAAAATAATTAATGAAACTTGTGGATACCTTAGAAAGTATAAGTTTGAATATTAATTGCATTCAGGATTATAAGTTTGAATATTAATTGCATTCAGGAGACTAAATGGGTAGGAGAGAAAAGTAAGGAAGTGTGTAATTCATGGTATAAACTGTGGTTTACCGGAAAGCAGAGAAATAAGAACGGAGTGGGCATAATCATAGACAGTACATTGAAAGACGCAGTAATAGCTATGAAAAGAGTAGGAGATAGAATTATACTAGTAAAGCTAGTTAGTGCTTATGTTCCATAAATAGGACTAGACAGCGAGAGTAAACTAAGTTTTTGAGAAGATATGGATGATTTAATACAAAGCATACCGAATCAAGAGAATGTTTTCATTGTTGGAGATTTGAATGGACATGTAGGAAGTGATAGACAAGTTTATGAGAATGTTGATGGAGGTTTTGGTTTTGGCAGTCGAAATGAGGAGGAAAAAGCATTCTGGATTTTGCTATGGCATACGACCTAATACTAGCAAATACATACTTTATAAAAAGAGAGTAATATTTAGTGACTTTCAAAAGTGGGCAACATAGAAGTCAAATCGACTTCTTCTTAACCAGGAAGACAAATAGACCTCTATGCAAGGATTGCAAGGTCATTCTAGGAGAGGTTTTAACAAGTCAACATCGGTTGTTGATCTTTGATGTCAAGTTTAGGAACAATTCAAGTAAGGTCAGAAGAAATAGTGTAGCTCGAACAAAGTGGTGGGAGTTCAAAGGAGTAAAGCAAGTGAAGTTCAAAAATGAGCTTCTCGAGTCTGAAGTATGGAAGCTGGATATGGAGGCCAATGATATGTGGATACAGATGGCATCAAAGATTAGAGAAGTAGTTAGAAAAGTACTTGGAGAGTCTAAAGGACATAGACCACCCTCAAAAGAGTGATGGTGGTGGATTGAGGAAGTACAAAAGGCAGTGAAGAGAAAAAGGGAATGGTATAAGAAATTACCTAAATATGATAATAATGAGGCATATGAACAATACAAGATAGCAAAGAAAGAGACAAAAAAGGCAGTTAGTCAAGCAAGAGCACAGGCCTTTGAAAAGTTATATGAGAAACTTGGAACTAAAGAAGAGGAGAAAGATATTTATAGATTAGCAAGGAGGAGAGAAAGGAAATGTCAAGATCTCAATCAAATTAGGTGCATTAAGGATAAATAAGGAAAAGTATTGGTGAAAGATGAGGACATTAAAGAAAGATGGAGAAATTATTTTAATGATCTCTTCAATAATAGTTAAAATGGTAATAGCGTGAATATAGATTATAGAACAACAGAAAAAAATGTGAATTATACTAGAAGGATTAGATCTTTAGAAGTAAAGGAAGCACTTAAGAGAATGAAAGTGGGTAAAGCCTGTGGACCCGATGAAATACCAATTGAAGTGTGGAAGTATTTAGGATATATGGGAGTGGCATGGTTAACTAAATTATTTAATAAGATTCTAAACTCAAAGAAAATGCTTGATGAATGGAGGAAGAGTATTTTAGTACCTATTTTTAAAAATAAGGGAGACATACAGAGTTGCTCAAACTATAGGAGAATTAAACTCATGAGCCATACTATGAAGTTGTGGGAGAGAGTTGTGGAGCATCGACTACGTCATGATACTTCTATCTTTCTAAATCAATTTGGTTTCATGCCCGGTCGTTCAACTATGGAAGCGATCTTTCTCATTAGAAGCTTGATGGAGAAATATAGAGATGTGAAGAAAAATTTACACATGGTTTTTATTGATTTGGAGAAGGTTTATAATAGTGTTCCAAGAGAGGTTTTATGGAATGTGTTAGAATAAAAGAGGGTATCTATTAGGTACATACAAGTATTGAAAGATATGTATGAAGGAGCAACTACTATTGTGCGCACAGTGGGAGGGTACACAAGAGATTTTCCGATCTCAATTGGATTATACCAAGGATCAGCTATAAGCCCTTAACTTTTTACATTAGTTTTAGATGAATTGACGAAACATATACAAGAGAGTATTCCTTGGTGCATGATGTTTGCGGATAATATTGTTCTGATAGATGAGACACGAGAAGGAGTAAATAGAAAGCTAGAATTTTGGAGAAGTACTCTAGAGTCAAAGGGTTTTAAGTTAAGTAGAACGAAGACAGAATACATGCATTGCAAGTTCAGTGAAGGCCAAACTGGTGATAGGGAATGAGTTCGTTTGAATGGAGTGGTACTGTCCCAAAGTAATCACTTTAAATATCTAGGCTCAGTCCTTCAAGTAGATGGGGGATGTGAGGAGGATGTTAGTCATAGGATTAAAGCCGGATGGTTGAAGTGGAGACATGCCATGGAAGTTTTATGTGATCGTAAGATTCCTAATAAATTGAAAGGAAAATTTTACCGTACAGCCATACAACCGACTATGTTATATGGTAGTGAGTGTTGAGCACTGAAAGAATCGTATGCATCTAAGATAAGAGTTGCAGAGATGAGAATGTTAAGGTGGATGAGTGGTCATACTAGACTAGATAAAGTCCGTAATGAGAGTATTAGAGAAAAGGTAGGAGTTGTGTCAATTGAAGATAAGTTGAGAAAAGGGAGATTGAGGTGGTTTGGTCATGTGAAGCGTAGACATACGGAGGCTCTAGTTAGACAAGTAGAGCACATTAGGTTAGAGGATAGAAAGAAAAAAAGGGGTAGACCTAAATTGACTTGGAGGAGAGTAGTACAACATGACCTAGAAGCATTACACATTTTTGAGGATTTAACCCAAAATCGTTCAGAGTGGAGAAAGCTAATCCATATAGCCGACCCCAAATTTTTGGGATAAAGGCTTAGTTGAGTTGAGTTGAGTTGTACCATTGAGCCAAATGAAGCTCGGGTTAATATCACTGATGAAAGATTCGAGTGGCTTTGCCAACTGTATAAGCCAAAAAGCGAGGTTTGTAATCTGGATTTTTGAATTTTGGTTTGAGCATATGCATCTCTTTTCTGGATGATGTTGATTATGTTGGAAAACTTGATGAAAGATTATGTTGGAAAACTTGATGAAAGCTTTGTCCTTTTTGAGCACATTTTTTTAATGGAGTACATCAAATTGTAAAATGCACATGGGCTTTATAGATGTATCATATCATATTGCTTGGAATTTTTGTGATAAATGAGCATGTCAAATTGTGGAAAACTGGCAACTACCGGATTTTATCAAAATGCCGTTGGATACTTCAATTGGGAACAGTGGACACATGTATGATGTTTGTCTAAGTGTTCATATAGAGAGACTAGGAGTACCTTATTGGCTAATAGCCTAATACATTAAATGAGTTTGTATACAAGAGTAATATTTCTCTTTACTGGCTAAAGCATTACATGAGTTTGTTAAACACTAGAAGCAAATTGAAACTTGAAATAAGTTTTATATTAAAATTCAGGTGCAATGTTGAAATTAAATGGAAATAAGATTGTAACTTTTTTTTTTTTCCAGTATGAAAGGTTAAATTTGTTGTATTGTGTGAGTAAGTTGGTGACCTTTCATTTCTGCAATAATGTATTTATTACCTCTTTGATCTTAATTTTGTTTGGCTACACTTGGAAGATGTTTGCTTTAAATGCTTGAAGACTTGGTTTATTTTAAAATGCCAAAAAAAGAAAAGAAAGCATGGAATTATTAAAATATGGAGGAAACATAGAGATAATATGAAATAGAATAGTTGTGATTTGTCACATGACATTCAACATGTACCCAAAATATTAAAGTTTTTCGTATGATGCAAAAGGTACACTTTAAGTTTTTACAAAAAAAAATTTAAAAGATGCAACTTTGCTATTTAGGAGTCATATCCAATGCTTTAAATATAACTTAATGATTTATCTTGTCATTATTTATTTATTTTTGCTGCATATTATTCCAAATTATTTTGTCCAGGTTTCACCTTTCTTGGAAATCCATGATATAGCCGGATTAGTTAGAGGTGCCCATGAGGGCAAGGGTTGGGCAATAATTTCTTATCTCACATTCATGCAGTTGATGGCATTTTTCATGTGTTGCGTAAGATGCCTACCAATCTTAATGCATTTCATTTTTAATTCACTACTTTATAGATACACTACTCTTATGGTGCTATAATCATGTGTAAGTAGGTGTTGAACCCATATGAAAAAGAATGAGATTCTAATTTGTAACCCCAATATTAATTTGTGATGTATGTAGATATATGGATTATGTTGTAGTTATTTTATTTTACTATGTGCAATATGAATGTTGTTGTTGTTGTTGTTCTATTTCAGAATTATGATGTTCTATGTCAACATAGCATTATAAAGTTCTTATTAGCAGTTGGAAATGTTTTATGCTTAACATTAGGGGTGGCAATTTTAGACACGACTCGCGAACACGATACGAAAATATAGAGTTTGAGTTAGGCTTATTCGTGTTCGTGTCGACCTATTTATGACACGATTATAATCGTGTCATGTTACGGGTTAACCCGCTAACCCTACTTGACACGTTTATGACACGATTTAATATTCGTGTCACGTGTTGGCCGTGACGCACTAACTCATTTGACCCACTATAACTTATGAACCCACTTATATAGTGTTTTAAATGGGTTAAGTTGTGTCAAATCGTGTTAAATGGGTTATTTCGTGTTAAGTGGGTCGTATCGTGTTGAATACACCTAATACAATTTAATATTAATCGTGTCGTGTCGTGTAACCTCTATAATAGAAGGGTCGTGTTCGTATTTAAATTTTTGACACGATTTATTAATCGTATCGTGTTCGTATCGACTTTAATCATATTTGTGTCGCGTGTTGACACGATACAAACACGACCCATCAACCCGAATTGCCACCCCTACTTAACATTATAATAGATCAGTGCTTTTTTTGTTCTTGTTGGATAAGCCTAACACTTAGTTTGGATGCAGGGATAGGAAAGGATAAGACAAAGGAATAAGTGATATTCTTTGTTCAAGAGTTTTACATGATGGGACAAGAAAGTATAGGGAGGGATAAGTTATCCTTCAAACTCCTCTTTACTTTTCCATCATAATTGAGGGCAAGAGCGTTATACCACTTGTAACATTAAAAATATTCTTTAAATATGACTATTATGCACTTAATGCTTAAAATCCTTTCTTATCTCTTGAAACTTCCAAACATAAGAAAGTACTTAATCTTTTATTTCTTTTTTATTTTTCCTATCCCATGGATTAAACATATCCCTTATTTACTATCGAACAAAAACTCCCAAGTCCCAAACATAGTGCGAGTGTTTTTATCTTCCATGAAATGTTTGGCTAAACGATTTGGAGGATTTTTCATGCTTATTCTATACAACACTAGCATATGCTTTCCCTACTTGTTAGGTGGAGTTATACTTTAATCTCCATTAGATAGGTAAGCCATAGAAAAGGCTTTAACAAAGATAACATTTTGAGATTATTATGCTACTTTCACTTTTTAAAGAGCAGACAAATTCTCCTGCAAGCATCTTACAAGACTCTTTGTTTCTCGTGGGTATGTTCAATGTACTTGTAGTCAAATTGGCAGTTTGTTACTTTGTTTGGTATTGGCTTTGAGTATTTATTATTCTACTCATAATTGATTCATGAGATTCTTGGTATTATTTCATTCCAAAATTTACTTATTTTTGTCCATATGTGCCTTTGAAGATCCAGATATTATTCATGTTGATGACTTTGTGAATCCTGTGAGAGATCTAGAGGTTATTGGTGATGAGTTACGACTAAAGGTATGTGTCCTAATTTAATTATGGTATTCTGATGATTTATACTAGAGTTTTGTATTTGGACTTATTATGCAAAATGCTTTAGTGTTCTTAAATGTGCTCCTTTATGTGGTCTTATAATGTAATAGTTCCCCTCATGTCTTCCAATTATTGATGCATTAGTGATGGAATCTGTGTTTTGAAAGCCATCTTTCACACAAACACTTCATTTAACTTGAGGTTATAAAATATATTTATTGGAAAATTCAACTGTGCAATCCTCCTTATATAACATGTTCTAAGTGTATAACATTGTCTAAGTCTCTCCCCCCTCCCCCCTTCCCCTTTTCTCTGGTGGCAGTAAGTTGTATGAAGTAGAGAAAATTGTTTAAAATTCATGGGGCCTACTTGTAGACACCTTCGAGCCCAAAACACTTGGTGTGTATGCGGAAATTTAATAAATTATTGCAAACACGAAGAAATACATGAACTTGACATTATTCAAGTGGTATGAGTTAATAAATAGTTGAGCTACGTTGGGGCTTTTTAATTACATATTGCAGTTGTCAAATATTTTTATTTTCTATTTTTAATAGAATTGTAGCTTAAGTAGCAACTTCCTTTTTCTTTGTTCAACTTACTACTTTTATCTCGATTTCAATGTTCCTTTCATTATTATTATTTTTTTCTTCAGCTGTGATGTTAAAATTTGTTGGTGTTTTAAAACCTACCTTGATTGTAGGATATTGAATTCATGGAGAGAAGAGTAGAGGATCTTGAGAAGAGCATGAAGCGGAGCAATGACAAGCAGTTAAAAATAGACCATGAGTCGTGTCAAAGGGTTTGTACTGTACTCTAGTAGTTTTTTTTTTCCCCCTTGAATCTGTAAATTTATTAGCATATTTAGTCTAATCATGCATTGTTTGCATTTTGTCCATTGCATATTTATTAAAGGCATGGAAGGCCTTTGTGCCTCAATCATTGAAAGGTGAGCAATCTGATTTAGGTGCATCCCTTTATTGTCAAGGTGTGTGCCTCAGGTAACACAAGCATGTGCCTGTGCAATCTTTCATAGGATTTTGAAGAGGAATCTATTTTTTTTTCCCTCTCTTTGTATTATTTCTAAGGGAATGAGACTTCTTCAATCGGAATCAGATTGACTAATTCCTATGATTTTGTTATCTTAAGATGACTTTCCTTTTTGTATATTTCCTTCAATATGGTTGTTATGAGCGTGAATCTTCTTTTTCATAACTTAATCTTCTCTATCAGCACTTAAATATGTAGTTGGTGTTCATTGGTGATGGTTTATGGTATTGAAGGTCAACGCATGTCTTGAAGATGGTAAAGATGTTCGCCTAGGAGACTGGAAAGCTGCTGATATCGAGATATTGAATACGTTTCAATTGCTTACTGCCAAGCCTGTTGTTTACCTGGTAAATCTTCTTTCCTTAGCTCCCTTCCTTTCAACTTATGGCTGGGAAAAATTCTTTACTGGTTCGATATTAAGTTAGCAATGTTTTTATATTCACAAGTCTGCTATAACTGTTTGGCATTTGCCCTTTACATCTTACGTTTCATTTAGTCAGTTTATGCATTATATTTTGTGTCCTGTTTATGTTAAAAATATTCTACAAATCAATACAACTTATCGTTATCTTGTAATTGTAAACTTTTGATGTAGAATGAAGGCTGGGGTAAGTTAGCGACTGTTTCCTGCATGACTAAGTTAATGACTTATGGTTGGTGTGGATACATGTGCTTGAATTAATTCAAACTCTAAGCTCTTTTGGAAGTAAAAGGACTTCATTGAATTGAGAATAATTTGTTGTCGCAGTTGTTTCTGTTAATAAACTTGTAAAAAACAAATATTAGTACACAATCATTAAAAGAAATCAGAAGTAATGGCATGTTGTATGCCATTGTTATCTACTTCGCTTGCTCAATAACTGTTGACACAGACAAGGACTGAATTGAACTTACCTATGAAGATCTCAATGGTATGGAAGTTGGTCATTTATTATTCATGCACTCATTTCCGAGTTACAATTACAAAAAGAAGTATGCATCTATGCTGTTAATATGACATTTTTAATAAATGTCTCTGTAGTTGACAAGTGTCTCCATGATATACATTTTTTTGATTTGTAATGCATATTACTGGATGTCAAAATCTAGAGAGGTCATACCACAACTATCCTACATTTTTCAAAGTGTGAGCATATAAGCATATTCAAAGTTGTCAAAAGGACAAGATGTATTGAGATGTCAGATGTGAGGCATGGGTTTGCACCTGAAGATATGAGGCTCGCACATACTAAAAGTGTGTATAAAGCAAAGATAATGCTTTTAATGTGCAAATTAGTGAAAAAAAAAAATCAAAATATATGATAGAGCATAAATATTGGAAGAAGATAGGATTAATTAATTGTTGGTGTATGATCTTTTTCTATTCTGCTATTTTATGTGTTGGAACATTTTTTTTTGCAATCAAGTGTTTGAATGGAAGTCTGATCACTGCACATTATACTTACACCCCAAATATAATTATGAAGATCTTCAAGTAAACATATCCAATGGTTTACTAAGTTACTATAACAAGTGTGTGCATTGGAGGCTGGAGCCTCTTCAAAAGGCAAGCACTAGAGAGTCAAGGTGAGTGTTGAAGGGATGGTTCATTGCCTTGGGTTCTCTAGGTGCAAAATGTTGGGCCTCACTGTGCCTTGCACCTGAGGCACGTGGCACACTTTGATAACTATGAGGCATAAGCTTATCTCTGTAGTGCAAAATTTCCAAACTAATGTACTACTACTAATTTACAAATTTGAGCATGTCAAAATTTAACTTCGAAAAGTTCAGAATTCAAATGGTTTATAAATCAAAATGCAAATGAACTGAAATACATACATAAATTTTCCTTCTTCCAGCATCACAAGAGGGAGGCAGGTTCATGCCACATAAGCATGAAAGTATTATAAATCAACTACAGTTTCCAAGTAAAATAATCTATTCCTTGGCACCACACAGACTTGAAAAGTTGCTTCGTCAATAAAGTATTGATGCTTTCTGAGTATGGAACTGTGGTTAATGAACTAGTGGAAAGTTTACCTTAGCAATTTTGATATCATGCAATTTTCATTATGGAAAAAGAAAGCCAAAATTGCTTGTTTCAAAGCTTAAAAGAAGATTATTCTAAGCCAATGCTTTTAAGATTTTATTAATGTTTATGCTGCAACATCTTGCAATATCTATGACATGTCTAGTACATACATCTATTTTTTGTCTCAAGTAATCTTTGAGGATGTTTCTATATCACACTTTTATTCTTTGCAGGTTAACATGAATGAGAAAGATTACCAGGAAAAAAGAACAAGTTCTTGCCCAAGATTCATGCTTGGTCTGTTGACCTTTTTCTTTTAGCCTTCATATTTACCATTTTGCATTATTTGAATTTGTTTTCTATGAACTCCCTTTCCCTCTCTCCTTATGTTGTTTGTGTGTGCCTGTTTATCCTCCTTAAAGGTCACACATTTTGTATCATGTAATTAAACACATGCACATTCGAATGCATGGATGATGGATCTCAACATAGTGCACGGAAATTAGCAAAAGCTCCTCTTTTACCATATCATCAACTTGTATTTTGTTTGTTCTTTTGATGAAATAGTGTCTTGACAGTGCAATACCCATTTCATCTTCCACCTTTGATGTTACATATCGGAGTTTTTTTTTTTTTTTTTTTGAAGATGAAGATTTTCAAAAAGAAAGTAATTAGTGTTTTGTTTAATAGGGTGCAGGAACATGGGGCTGAACCAATTATTCCTTTCAGCTGTGTGTTAGAAAGAAATCTTGCAGATATGTCACCTGATGAAGCAGCAAAGTATTGCAAGGAGAACAAGGTTCAAAGGTCAGTAATGAAGAGCATTACTTATAATTGAGTAGGTGTTTTTTTTTTTTTTTTTTCCCTCTTCTTATTTGAAGAAGAATAGCATTTTAGATATTGGTTTTTTGAAATTTACATAGAATTGATGAGCATGAAAAAGAAAATCATGGGCTGTCAAAAGATATTGTAAATTTCACGAGTGAGAAAAATTAAGTTACAATAATATTGTGCCTATGTTTTTTCAAGTAGAAGTAAATTATTCGACAGCACTGCCCTGTGCTTTTTCACTTTTCAAGAACTTTGATAATTGGTCTCTAAAATTGAGTGACAATTGAAATTCATGGCTTCTTTGTGGTTAAGTATGATATGCTATGATTTTTTTCCTTACTTTGTGAGTGCATTTTGCTTGGTTGGGAGGAAGATGGCTTTATTACAAATTTAAATATAATTGAATGCAATGAGCTTCATCACAGCCACTTGTTCAAAGCTGGCTGTTTAATTTTTTAATTTTGAGAATCTCAATGGTGGTGCTGAAATCTTAAATTGAGGTGATAATTTGTAATACCTAGATGTTGGGACTTCTACTCGCTAATTTTTTTATTCTTTCAAATTGCCTGAAATAAATAGTCCTTTAAATTGTTTGTATCATTTGCATAAATGTGAATGTAATGCATACCTTAATTGTGAACTCAATTATTATATGTTTAACTTTTGATTGTCTTTATCATATTCCTTAACTTTCACAAATTTGGAGAAGTATGTTGTTTTATTTGCAAGTATTCCCCTACTCTCTGCTTCTGGTTCCATTCTCTTAGTAAAAAAGTTTGATGAAGTTATTTAATTTTTTTTTCTCTATTTGCATATAACTATATCCAACTTCGTTACAGTGCCCTTCCAAAAATCATAAAGACTGGATTTTCTGCAATTAATCTTATATACTTCTTCACTACTGGCCCTGATGAGGTAATAAATACATATATCTAACTTCTTTATATCATCGTTTGTTGGTTTCCCTTATCCTTTGCAAGTCTTATGAAAATGTTATCCGGATCTTACTGCCTTTGAATGTGTTGGCTATCTATCTAAAAAATATTATGCTTCTGCTTTGTAGTTATAGTGATGATTTATTGCCTAAATATGTAATGAACTTTACATGGCTAATAATATTTGTTTGAAAAAGGGTATTTTGCATGTCTTGGCTATTATTTACATGATTAAAGCAGTTTCTTGTATATATGGTGTTAGAATCCCTTAATTAGTGCATTAGCTGTAAATTAGAATGTAAATTAGTGATGTTAGGGATATTTGTATTTATTAGCTTTCATTTTCTTTTCTATTAAGGCTCTAGCCTTTGTATATAAATGTGAATCATTGTAACACAGTGAAATACATCAAGAAATTCTTCAATTCTCTCTAATCTCAACATGGTATCAGAGCTTAGCCATTTTATCTGGCAATTTTTTTTTACAGAGAGAGAACAGTGAGAAATAGTAAGGGTTTATGTGGGTAAGCCTTGAAAGCGGGTCTGTCGAGGGAGGTAGTTGTCACCGCCCCTCTGGGAAGGAAGAGAACCTCGTCGCCGGTCCTTGCCTGGAGTCTCGCAGCCATCCGGTGAGGCACGTGATCCCACGCGCAGACAAAAGGTTTTTGCCTCGTGTACACGCGTCGACGCGTGAGCCTGTTCCTGGTCAGTTTTTCTGGCCGTACTTTTTTTCGACGACATTCCTAGTGTACCGCGCTTTTGCCCAGCCCATTACTATCTCTTGGTTTGTAATTTTGTTTTTGGGTATTTGTTTTTTGTCTACTGTTTTTTTTAATCGGTTCTCTGAATCATGTCTAATGCAAAAAATTCAGTAGTTAAAGGGAAAATGACTACTATAACTGAAAATTTCTCATTAATTATTAGCTCCGTAAAGCTTGATGGGACAAATTACCTTGCATGATCTAGATCGTGTCTCCTTTTTATTCAAGCTAGAGGGTTGCAAGGTTATCTTACTGGAGATAAGCAAAAACCAGAAAAGTCTGCTTCTACCTACAGTCAGTGGAAGTCAGAAAAGTCTCTTATCATGTCATGGCTTATTAATTCCATGCAACCACACATAGCTCATGGGTATTTACTGTTGAATAGTGCAGCTGTCATTTGGAATGCAGTTTCTCAGACATTCTCAAGTTGAGAACGATGTATAAGTGTATGAGTTTCGAAACAAGGTTCATAGTATGAAACAGGGTGAGTTAACTATTGCTCAATATTATGTAGAATTGAGTGGTCTATGGCAGGAACTGGACTTTTACTAGGACTTTCAGGCCTCATGTCTTGGAGATACAGTTAAATTTTAGAAGTTGGTTGAGAAAGAGCGGATCTATAATTTTCTTGCTGGGTTGAATTTGGAATATGATTAAATTAGGGTCCAAGTGCTTGGGAATGATCCTTTACCTACCTTAAGACAGACATACTCTTATGTTCAGCAGGAAGAGAGTTGGAGGAGTGCCATGATTCATTTTATGTCTGTTGATAAGGCTGGGTTAGTTGCTAATTCCTCATGTAAACAGTCAAATGGTTCATCAGATAGGGATCAACTACATTGTGATTATTGTGAAAAAAACTGGCATACTAGGAAACACTGTTAGAAACTGCATGGACGCCCCACTAAAGGGCATGGAGGAAAAAGGATAGGCTTTACTAGACCACAAGCTAATGTATTCGAGGCTGTGAATCTGCCTGAAGATACTACTACCACTGGGATGTTTTCCAATGAAGAGGTACAGATTCTAAGGCGTTTGCTATCACAACTTGAATCGCAATCCGTCACAGTTGCCTCTTATAACTTCGTCAACTCAGGTAATGCTTTTCTTGCCAATCTTAATAATTCTTTTTGGGTTATAGATTTTGGAGCAAATAAGCATATGACAGGCTTTTCAAATAAATTCATATTCTATTCTCCGTGTTCCGAAAAAGAAAAAGTTGGCACTGCGGATTGATCCTTATCTAGTATTTCTGGAACAGGTTCTGTTAAATGCACTCTTAATATAAAGTTTTAGTTTTGTTTTACATGTACTTAGCTTTCCTATTAACCTCTTATCTGTCAGTTCAATAAAAAAAGCTCCAAACTGCAAAATTGAATTTTTTCCAACTCACTGTGTATTTCAGGAATTGACAACATGGAGAACGATTGGCAGTGGTAGACTGCAAGATGGGCTATATCTCTTGAATGATTATGTTGGCCAGGCCATGTTGAGGCAATCTATGGGTGCTGAGGAACAAATTATCATATGGCATAGGAGACTAGGACATCCTTCATTTACTGTGTTAGAAAAACTTTATCATTTTCTGTTTAAACAATACAAAACTGAATGTTAGATGTTATGCTTGTGAGTTTGCCAAACATACTAGATAATCTTATCCTGCAATAAATAATAAGGCTTCAGTTCCTTTTTTGACTATCTATTCTAAGGTATGGGGCCTACTCAAACTGTGTCTTTATCGGGTTACAAATGGTTTGTAACCTTTATTGATTGTTGCAGTAGGTTAACTTGGGTATATTTGATGAAAGGGAAAAATGAAGTTCTCTTGTTTCTAGCAGTTTCATAAAATGATTAGTACACAGTTTGATGCTCATGTTAAAATATTGAGAATTGATAATGGTACAGAATATATTAATTGAGTCTTTGAGGAGTATTTGAAGGCACATGGGATATTACATCAGACTTGTTGTGCTAATACTAGTTCACAAAATAGGGTATCTGAGAGAAAAAATAGACACTTACTTGAGGTTGCTAGGTCTCTTATGTTTGCCATGAATGTCTCTAAACTTTGCTGGGGGGATGCTATTTTTTCTGCTGCATATCTTATTAACACAGGATGCTTCTTTGGACATTGGAGTTTAAGAGTCCTTTAGAGGTTTTGCAGGGTAAAAATTCATATACCGTTCCTCCAAAGGTATTTGGTTGTGTTTGTTTTGTTTATAAGCTTAATAGTGGGAAATTAGAACCTTGAGCCATAAAATGTGTTTTTGTTGGTTATTCTAGTACTCAGTAAGGGACATAGGTGTTATCATCCTCCTTCACGGAAATATTTTGTGAGTATGGACGTTACCTTCAGGGAATTTGAATCTTATTTTCATCCACCTCTTTAGGGAGAGCATAGGAAGGAAGAGGTGTATTTTCCTTCATCCTCATCCTCTCCCAACCTTCAATTTCAGGGGGAGAACATAGGTTTATAGCCTATACCTAACTCTTGAGAAAGACTGAAAAGGCCAGATTTGAGAACATATGCTCGACGAAAAAAGACAGATATAGCCATCGAGCAGGAGACTATTGATCAATCGGAACCCCTGGATTCAATTCCTGGACATCTTGAGGTATGTGATGAGTCTCCTTTGGCTCCTAATGAGTCTAATTTTGATTCTCAGTCCGTTCTTCTTTCTTCTGATAATGATCTTGATATTCCTATTGCTCTCCGGAAGGGTGTTAGGACCTGTACTAAACATCCCATTTCTAATTTCATTTCCTATAATTTTTTGTCTCCATCCTACAGAGCCTTTCTACTGTCTGTTTCCTCTGTCTTTATCCCACAGGATTGGAAGAAAGCTTGCCTCGATCTAGAATGGAGGGCCGTTATGGTGGAGGAGATGAAAACTTTGGCAAAGAATGAGACATAAGAACTGGTTACTCTCCCACTGGAAAAGAAGCCAGTTGGATGCAAGTAGGTGTTCACTGTGAACCATAGAGCAGATGGTTCAAGTGAGAGGTATAAGGTCAGATTGGTAGCAAAAGGCTTCACACAGACGTACGGAGTAGATTACCAAGAGACCTTTGCTCCTGTTGCTAAAATGAATACTATCAGAATTCTGTTGTCATGTGCAGCGAATCTTGAGTGGGACTTGCAGCAGTTTGATGTTAAAAATGCCTTTCTACATGGTGATTTAGAAGAAGAAGTGTATATGAAAATTCCTTCAAGTTTTGAGGATGAGAAGACTAGAGGGAATGTTTGCAAATTAAAAAAGGCTTTGTATAATCTAAAACAGTCACCTAGAGCATGGTTTGATAGGTTCAGTAAAGAGATGATCTCCTTTGGATGCTACCAAAATAATGCTGATCATACCTTATTTATGAGGCATCGTAGAGGCAAAATCACACTACTTATTGTCTATGTGGATGATATTGTGGTAACTGGTGATGATGAAATGGCTCTTTTAAAGGAGCGCCTAGCACAGGAGTTTGAAATCAAATATTTGGGAAGGCTTAAGTACTTTCTTGGAATAGAGGTTGCCAGATCAGATAAGAAAATCTTTATTTCTCAAAGAAAGTATATCTTGGATCTGTTAGAAGAAACATGAATGCTGGGCTGTAAACTGGCAGAGTCTCCTATTGAGGCCAATCATAAATTACAAGCTGGAGTTGGAAAATCAGTGGATTTAGGGAGATATCAGAGGTTGGTTGGCAGACTAATTTATCTTTCACACACACCGGACACAACATATGCAGTTGGTTTAGTGAGCAAGTATATGTATGATCCTCGTGAATCTCATTTGGAGGTTATTTTTCGCATCTTGTGATACCTAAAATCTACACCTGGGAAATGACTTCTTTTCTTAAAGCATGGTCATCTTCAGATTAAAGCCTTTACAGATCCAGATTGGGCTGGGTCTCTTGATGATAAGAGATCGAAATTAGGATATTGTGCTTTTATTGGTGGTAATCTAGTCACCTGGAGAAGTAATAAGTAAAATGTGACAGCTAGATCCAGTGGAGAAGCCGAATTCAGGGCAATGGCTCAAGGTATCTGTGAGTTATTGTGGTTACGGAAGTTGATGGAAGAATTAAAATTGTTTGAAGCTAATGGTTTGTTTTTGTTTTATGATAAAAAAGTTGCAATCAGTATAGTTCATAATCCAGTTCAGCATGATCGGACCAAGCATATAGAGATTGACAGATACTTCATAAAAGAAAAAATTGTGGATGGTTCCTTAATTGTCTCTTACTTAGGTTCGAAAGATCAGTTAGCTGATGTGTTCACTAAAGGGTTAAGTTGTAAGGTGTTTCATACCCTAGTTTGCAAGTTGGGCATATGCAACATACATAAACCAACTTGAGGGGGAGTGTTAGAATCCCTTAATTAGTGCATTAGCTGTAAATTAGAATGTAAATTAGTAATATTAGGGATATTTGTATTTATTAGCTTTTATTTTCTTTCCTATTAAGGCTCTAGCCTTTGTGTATAAATGTAAATCATTGTAACACAGTGAAATACATCACGAAATTCTTCAATTCTCTCTAATCTCAACATATGGTTTTAAATGTGTGTGGTCCGTTGGTAAATAATTCTTGATTGTCCAATTTAATACATCTCCATAACAGTGCTCTAGTTTACACATGTGGAATGAAGATAACTTACTATAAGACGAGGGTTTTAGCCTTAATGACAACAAGTTATATGTATTGCTTTCGGCCTTGAAGGTTTAGTGCTGTAATTGTTTGTTTAATTGTGTTCAATTCCCAATATTTTTGTCAGATTACACAACGTAGATTGTTTGACTGAAAGAACTTATGGCTTGCTGCCTTCATTTTTTTCACTTAAGAAGGAAAATTTGAGGAATGTCCTCATCGAATGCGCACTGGCCATTTAGATATGATACATTGAAATTCCTTGTCTTCAAAAATTATCTTGGCTTCCCATCTACTATTGATTAGGGCTTCCTTAGTAAGCTAGTTGTAGGGCTTGCCACCCAAATATTTAGATCACTTCTTTTCAGGTTAATAACAAAGAATTCTGGTTCATATGTTCAATTTTGTATGTAATTTGTCTAGAACATGCTCAGAACAACTCTAGTCTAGTGAAAAAAAAAAAACATATTATCACCATGGACTGAATGGCATAGCCCTCTAAAATGGTTGTACTAAGGTTTTGACACTCTCTCTTTGCCTCTGTTTCTAAAATTTTTCAGCCTTTTACTATATTTTTAATTAATTTGTTTAAATATAACTCTGGTGCTACCATGTTGTTGTTACTATTATTATTATTTCTTTAAGTTATGTGCATGATCTGTCCCAATTATGCTGTATCTTTTTTACTTCTTAGATGGTTTACAACCTCCATTTTAATCAATAATGAGCTTCATGTCTAAATAATTTGCTTTTGCAGGTGAAGAGCTGGCAAATCAGACGACAAAGGCTCCTCAGGCTGCAGGGGCAATCCATTCTGATTTTGAGAAAGGGTTTATATGTGCTGAGGTTGTTCCTGGTTCTGTTCTTGGCCTTTTGTTATCATTCTAGAGTTTCTTTTAAGAACTTTACCATTAAATCATAAATGATTAACCTTTTTCATTGCCGAGTTGTGCATGTTTTAATTCTCAATAATGTTGCTTTAGCTGTGGCACTTTTACTACTCATGCTCATTTATCAACTTTCTATGTCAGAATTCTTTAATATTTGTTTTTCAACTTTTTATGTTGGAATTCTTCAATATTACCTTGTTCTTTTGGGCTCATGGAAAATGTTAATATATCCATTGGTGAGAAGATTGCTTAACCGGTTGATAACATCCAAGCATATTCTTCAAGTGATTAAAATATGGTTTTCCCCATTGTTGTTTTCTAAAAAATTTTCTTGTTTGGTAATGAGATTGCTTCTTAACATGCTTTAAAAATGATGATGTAGCAAATCCCTGCACAAACAGCATCCTCAAAAACTGTTCTAAAAGGAGCGCTTGCCTAAGGCAACCCATGCAGGAGGGAATGGCCAGGTTACGTGCATAGTTATTAAAGGCTAAAGGCGCACTAAGGTGCCAAGGAGTCTTAGAACTTAGGCGCAAGGCATAGGCACGTGCCTTCGCGAGGTGACGCACAAAAATAAAATCATAAAAGTCAAATAAATGTGAATATTCCATCTTCAAATAACATAAAGCTAAAAACAATAATAACTAATAAGCTTTTTAGTACTAATATATTAAAACTTGAATAGTCTTTTAGTGTCTCAAAACTAAAGTCAAGCAATCATAAAATAACTACTCTTTAATCTTCATCAAGAGTAGCATTATAATCTTTTTCGTCTTCTTCTACACCTTCATCCTCTTGATACTCATCTTCAAAATTAATATCTTCATCATCTTCCTCATCTTTAAGAACTAAAAGAGTGTTATTTAGTTTTCAAGTCAATGGATGATGTTTTTCCTTTTTCTTTTGGCATAGATCTTGAAATAAGTGTAGATGCCGTTTTTTTTTTTTTTTTTTTTTTTGAAAAAGATAATAAGAGTGGTAGTGTTGAAAATGGAAATATGGGAGGTTTGTGATCCTGGGTGTAGTGATTTGATGAGATTTTGGCGACTAGTTATCACTAACGATACTCATTTCGATAACTTCCTAATGCGTCAATATTGGATTCTAATAGATCAACAAATTTCTAGTTGAGTGATAGTGCTTTTTGTCAATAGAAGTGCTTGTTGAAAGTGGAAATAAAGAGAGCACGCCTTTCTAGAGCCTTGCGCCTGGAACAAGGTGCATGCCTAGGCGCATATGGTGAGGGCTTGGAATATCGCGTGACTTTCTCCTGTGGAGGCATTAGAGTTGGAGCCTAAAACGCACCTTTAATAACTATGCTTACGTGCATGGGGCACAAAGAGAGAGAGAGCCACAAACACAATGAGCCAGACTGAAAAAAGAAAGGAGGAGAGGAGACTTCTTCCTCTGTCTCCCCCACCCACTTGGGTTTTCCTTTTTCTTTTATTCTTTCCTTTCCGTTCCCCTGTGAGAATCTGAATTTAAATTTCAGATCCACAATCTGAACGACTGAACTGAATCAACTGGAACCTGGACGACCTAGGATCTTTTTAGTTTTTTGCCATTTTGCTGTTGCGCTTGATGTTCTACTTTTACTGCTGGATGTTAGGAGCTGCTGATATTGATTTTGCAAGTCTCCCTTCTGTCTTGATTGCTGCTTGTATTTGCAAATTAGACTGTTTTTTAGTTGCTGTTCTGCCTTTCTAATCTGTGGCTGGGTTTGTTGTTTTGGCTTGTTTACTTATTTTCTGAGTGCTGCATGGGCCAATAGTTTCTTAGAATATAGATCTTTGTGGTTTTTGATAATTGAAGTTTGTTGATATTCCAGTCATATGATCACTAGGAATTATTAGCATCCTGACCTGACCTGACCTTTGCAAGAACAACAAAGGCGATTTTCGGTAGGTTTAGTTGTAGAACCGGCCTTGGCAAGAACAACAAATGTGATTTTGTGGACCTAATGTTAAACATTAAAGATTGGTGGAACCTAAATCAAGTTTTGTGACTATCAGAATATGCTAGGGAATATGAATTCCTAACCTGACCCCTCACTGTGTCTGTTTGATGGATTTTGTGCATTTTGGCACCTTGCCTCACTCAGGCCTAACCTCCATGTCCCCTAGACACCTTAGTGCGCCTTGCACCTTCAATAACTATGCTCAACAACACTATTGGCCTATTGCTATTATTATCACGATTTCATCATCTTTCTTATATTCAATTTGTATAATGTGATCACAATTTTCAGAAGTTCATTAGTGGTCTGGATATTTGTTTGGTTTTTGCTGATAATTGTTAAAATGTTTAGCCTTGCAAAGTACTTATCTGTGGTCTTCCAATAATGGTTAGGTCATGAAATTTGATGATCTCAAGGAGCTTGGCAGTGAGGCGGCTGTTAAGGTATATTCTTGAAATAGAACTTGTCATTATATATGTAGTTGTAAAGCAGTCAATCCACCTTTTCTTTCCTTGTTTGTTTAACACAGGTGATGGGGGGTGTTTATGAATGATCATTCCCATCTTTCAATGTTCTCAATCTAAAATTTGCTAAGTTAGCATTGGAGAAACTAACAGCTAACAGGGGGAAATTAAAAGACAAGGAAAAAAAAATAAACAAAATGGGACGTGATTGTCTCAAATTGAAGCTATGATGGGTGTAACAGTCCTGCAATATACACCTTTGAGCTTGTGTAAGACTTTGGATTCCATAAGCAAAAATGCCAGAATGTAGAGTGGATTGATATACTGTTATGTTTTGTGATTACAGTACAAGATCGCTTGCCTTTGTTGGTGGTAAACTGGTAGGATATATTGGTTTATGTTAATCCAAGTCTTGTGAATTGTTGATTTTTTTGCTGATTTTGACCATCAATTGCTAAGGTTATTAACATCTTTATAATGGAAGCTACTATCTAATGTCCAGGAAATGTATATGGACATTTGTCTTTTGTGGTCTTGGCAAATAAAAAGATATATATATATATATATATATATATATATATATAGCTTGTTTTTTACCATCTTGTTAAACATAGTCATTGTGCAGTGTAACAACCTCATTCGTAATATACATTGCAACAATATTGGTAGATTAGCAAGACTTATCGTGATTGTCAGGTCAATCTATATTTTAATTAAATTAAAATCCACAAATTGCTTCTCATTGATTTCTTAATTCAGTTATAGAATGGTCAATGCTTAATCCCTTCATGACTTGTATAATTTCTTTTGCCTTGCGGTGCAGGCTTCTGGAAAGTATTGACAGGAAGGGAAGACTTACGTTGTACAAGATGGAGACATAATATTCTTCAAGTTTAATGTGTCAGGGGGTGGAAAGAAGTGAAATCCATTTGTAGTGGGGTGTGGATTGATCTACGGAGATTGAAATATGATTATAAGAGTCATTGTTTTCGAGGTCACATCTTCATGAAACAAAAAGGGAAAGGCTCAAAGGCATGAGTTTCCACTGGATGTAAACTCAAAATCGATGTTGGTGGTTCAATACAAGGATGGAGGCTCAAGCAGACGAATCACCCATGGTCTCCACAGCCTCAGCTAAAGGCAAAAATATGTTTTGCAATTTGTAGAAATTTCTTTAAAATGGATGTTAATACAGAAAGAATGCGAGTGCAAACTTTTTAAGAGCCAAGAGGAGCCAATAGATGCAGGTAGTATTTAATATGCAAATTGTCTATTGCCTTTTCAAATATGATCTAAATTACTTTTGATTTTGGTGTCTCATCTTTGTTTTGTGTGTGTGTGTGTGTGTGTGTATATATATATATATTACTAGAAATTACTAGTGAAAGGTCTTGAAAACCATATCAACTTTGCCCTGATGGCAAATGGTAGATGGCACTGTCACTTGCCAACCTATTTCTGTCGGATAACATTTTCAATCTCTCCTCGAGACGTAACTTGAACAACAATAATGTGAAGAAGTATGCCTTTTCTACAAAAACAAACAGCAGTCAACAATCTCAAGCCTTCATTTCTAGTGTTAAATATTCTCTTTTGAGGAAAACGTCTTTCCGCCTAAATCATTGCAGGCCGTATCAATGCTTCAGATTTGACATTTTGTGTTATTATTAGCCAATTTGCATCTCAGTCTCTTTGTATATTTGGTTTAAGATTTTTTTAGGTAAAAATGAAATTCATTGCTGACAAAAGAAATATCAACCTATGAGCTACTGGAAAATATCTCTAAATATCAACCTATGAGCTATAATTTTCAATAGGGACAACAATGGACAAGGGGATCGGTGACACGAGAGCCTTTTACTGTATTTGGTTAATCAATCAATCGCCTATTTTCGGTCATTTGTTTTAAAAAATAAATTGAAAATTTTTTAAATTTAAATTTCTTCAAATGCTTTAGTCCTTTTATTTATTTTTAGTCTATTTACCTATTATTGGTTTAGATAAAGACTAAAATATTCTCTTTAAGATTAACAATTTTATAAATGTTTTAATTTAATTTTTCTTATAATAGAGGCAAAAATATTAATAATGGTTAAACTTAAGAACAAAATAGTAATTTGCTTAAAATGAAATATACTATAATATATTTAGAAAGCGGCTAAAGTGTTTGATAGAATTAAAATTAAATAATAATAATAATAATAATAATTTTTCCAACAGAAATGTGTCATAAATTCTCTATGCTGCCTCTTGGTTGGTGTAAGAAAGGTTCGTTGTATATTCAATGATGGACCCCATAGCTTTGCTTTCATCTGTCATCTTAAAAGAGTAGGTGAGGAAGATAGTTTATGAAAGAGGCGAGGAGTCGATGTGAGCAATGAATATGGTTCAAAGTGATGGAGATGTAGGCTTTGAATGAAAAAATGGTAAAAAAAAATTTGATTGATTCTTGCTACTTTGATTCCAGAGAGAACACCAACTTTAATCGATTCTTCCTATTTTGAGATAATTTATAGTTTTCCTTCATTGATTTAGAGAGAATTTATTATACAATTTGTATGGTTATCTTTCATGGGAAAGTTTCAAGCGATTGGAGGAGACAGGTCCTAAAAGGCATCTTTGGCTCCGACTGTGAAATCATAAGATATTCATTTCTTTTGCATGCTTTATGAAAGATTTCATTCCCTTAAGAGGTCTCGGTTGAATAGTATATAATGTTTGGATTTTTATTAATAAATTTTATTTGTAGTAAATTATTATATTTAATATCTTCATTACAAAAAAAAAAAAATATAATTAAATTAATTTAAATAATTATCATAAACCAAACACGCTAGTATAAATTAAAACGTTTATAAAATTTAGTTATACAAAATAAGTTTAAAATTTATTTAAAATTGACACCTAACATTCAAATTCAATGTTCTCAAAATAAATAAATAAATAAATAAAATTAAAGATGTGCAAAATATCGGCTAGGGTCTTACACGGCTTCTCTTAAAAGTCGGCAACTTTCCACCCATTTGTGTTAAGCGTTTCTTAGCATTTGTAGAATATTGACTTTAGTTTTGTCCATATATATAAATTATTATTATTATTATTATTAATTTTCATAATTTTAATATTATTTTTATTTCTATGCTTCATCTTCATGTAATGCATGCTTTATAATCCATATGAAATTTTGAATTGTTCAAATGGTCAGTCCACTAATAAAAAACCTACTTTGATTTATTTATAAAATTTTAAAATTAATTTATTTTATTAAAAGAATTCTCAAAATTAATATTATTTTGTTATTATTGTTATTAATGAAAACTAGTTATAATTTTATTAAAGTCATGTGTTTTTTTTTAGTCTGTGTATTCGTGTATTATTAATTAATTTTAAAAAAAAATCAGCTAATGGGACAAACAAAAGAAAAAAGAGTGGCGCAAAACTCGGAAGGTAACAGTAACGGAGATGATGTGAGAGAAAAAAGGTGACGTGAAGGTCCAGTCAGCAATGCGTAATTGGTAAATGGTCTCCCACGTGCCCGCTTGAGGAGGAATTATATACTAACCCCATTCCAAATTTCTCAAGGAAGACGGTGCCCGATCTTGGACACGTGTAAATTCCTCATCCTCCAATTGAAACTGTAAATTGACCATTGTGAGCAACTGTGTACCACCTCCTTTATTACCTGATTGCAAACCCACCACGTAATTCCTCTTAATTTGTGTTGAATTTTCTAATTATTATATTGTATTTATTAGATATTATCAAATAAAAAAAATAAATTTATTGAACATTACATTATTTATAGCCTATATCAATATGTAGTAAAGTTAGCATCCAATATTTTTTTAATAAATATTTATATATAATTTAATATGAGCTCAAACACATATATAAATGAATTTAATAATTATTATATTAAATATTTGTATTAAGATGTAAAAAATTAATTGAAAAATATATATATAAAGCATAAATTTATATATAAAAATTTAATATTACGATTTATAAGGTCATTTCTTATTAATTTGAGCTCTCCTTTCCATAGTCACATTCAATTTCTTAATATATCTATATAAACTATTCATTTCCATTAAATTAAAAACTCTTTGATTTTTTATATGTTTAAATTAAATAATCATAAATATATAATTCTTATTATATCTCTTATAAGAATTAATCAATCCTTAGAATAATTAATTAATCATTATTGCCCTTATTGCTCATGTAAAGCACCATTTCCAATTTTCATCTCCATTATAGACAAAATTAAAAAAAAAAAAAAAACCATTGAGGGAGGAAATTATATAAGAAATGTTGTATCTTAAATATTTTTTTTTTTAGTTTTTAAAATTTACAACTTTATTTCTTAAATGCCTTCAAAAATCACTCTAAAAAGAGCTCATGAAAAAATAATATATATATAAAATTTATTTCACATTTTAATTATACGAGAGGGATTTTGAGTTTTGATATTTTAACTGAGTTCTTGTAACAAAGAAGAGATAATTAGATTAATGGAGAATAGCCAAACCTACCATATAAACAAAAATTGCTCCCCTTTAAAAGGTAGGTAATTAAGAAGCTTTTTATATATGTGGAGAAAAACCGAACAAAAAGGCCTATTTTTCTGTAGGAACAAAGCAGACATTTTATTACAGATTTTTTTTTTTTTTTCTCTCCTAGAGCTTTCTTTCAGTGAGGTATATCATATCATCTCCTCCTCCTCCTCCTCGCCTTCTTCTTCTTCTTCTTCTTCTTCTTCTATGTCAAATGAAAAGAAAAATCCATCCCAGTATGTTCCATTTTACAATAATGAGCAGAGAGGGATCCCAGGGTCAGTGTTTTCATTCTTGAGCGATAACCCATCAATGAACGATCAACCAACACTGATAGAAACCTTACAAGGCTCTGATCCCTTATCCATGAGCTTTACTGACTACTTATCCATGGACTATAACACTTTATCAAGAGCCTTTAATGTGCCTTGCTCATCATCTGATGTAATTAGTCCCATCCAAGACTACTGTTCAAGGGAAATCAGTGCACCAGCAGCGGTCACCAATGAAAACACATCCACGCCAGATTCATCATCAATATCTTCTTCATCTAACGATGCAGCGACCCAACAAGGCCCAGGCAAGAGCAAAGAAAAGCAGCAGCCAAAAGAATACGAAGATGGGAAGAAGAAGTCTAATAATAAAGTGTAGGTTCTTGGTTCTCCTTACTAGATTCATGGTAAAAAGTCAGCAAGTGTCCTTCTTTTGTTTATTCTTACACGGGGGATAGATATAGGCTTACTTATTTTCCTGGACAGGGAGACTGAGATGGCACACGTACCATATACCATATTTAATTCTTTGAACTAATGGGGTATCTCTTTCTATGCACTAATTAATTAAGATAGATGGAGTATATGTAATAAGAAGTCGCAAACCCGTAGCTGGTAAGCATACCAGTTGTTCCTTCTAATTAGGAATTATTTAATAATTAGGAAAAAGAATTTATTTTCATACGCTTACATTATATATCTAGATCTGGGTTGTGCTTATTTAATTTTAACTTCTTTTCTTAAAAAAAAAATGTTGTAATTTTGTGATGTATTCCAGGAGCAAGACAACGAAGAAAGAGAAACGGCAAAGAGAGTCAAGATTCGCCTTCTTGACCAAGAGTGAGATTGATCACCTTGAAGATGGATACAGATGGAGAAAGTACGGACAGAAGGCAGTCAAGAATAGTTCTTATCCAAGGTAATTATTAATGCATTTGAAGAGCACACACACATATATATCCTTCCGTTAGAATTGCATTAAAGGTTTAATCAACACTTTTAGATCCATCAAGTTTCAAAATATTGATCTTTTTTATCTAATTCATGCTTGTACGATTCTGAGAATCTTCATGTTCATTACTTTTGAACCAAAGTTAGCTAAGAAATTTAATTATTTGAATCAGTCCAAAGAAATCTATATTTATATAGTAATTAATGTATCTTCTTTAGTTAGTTTTATGAAACCATGGAAATGATTAGAATCATATATTGTTATGGGTATATACTGCAGAAGCTATTACAGATGCACCAGTCAGAAGTGCACAGTGAAGAAACGAGTGGAGAGATCATTCCAAGACCCATCAATTGTGATCACAACTTATGAAGGGAAACATAACCATCAATGTCCAGCGACTCTTCAAGCTAATACTGCAGCAGGACTTCTGGCATCCACATCATCCATGGCCCGTCAAAGCTTTCCTCAGGAGCTCTTGGCCCGCTTGCTTCCTCCCCATGATAATATTAATAACCAATGTGACCCTACTGCACCCATGTTCTATCAACACCTTAATGCCCCACAAAAGCAGCAGCAACAGCAGCAGCTTCATCTTCTTCCTGATTATGGCCAATTGCAAGATTTTGTTCCCTCTACCTTCCTCCCAAAACAGCACCCGTGAACTCCTATCAGTCATTTTTTTCACTAATTGATGTTCGCAGATTTTTATGGATGAACTAATTCCATGCATATATGTATTCTCCATCTTCCAATCAGGACTCAACTTTGTCCATGCACGATCATGTGATAATGCTATTTCCCTTCACGGAATTAATGCATAGCAGTGAAACAGAAAATTAGAATTTCAATTCAGAAGATGGAGCTCAAATATCTAGCTAGGAACTCTGGGAGGTGAAGTTACAAACTTCAAACTTGCAATGTTAATTAGAAGGATTAATTAATTGATGCTATATATTATTGTCTTTCTATGAAATTTCTTTTTTTGTGTATGTTGAATTAGCTTCAATTGAGATTTAATTTTATATTTTTAAAGAGCACTTATTATAATTATTAAATTAAAGTTGATTTATTTTCTAATGGGATTTCCGAAGTAGCTGAAGAGATATCAATTTGTATTTGGAGTTTGAAACTTGGCCTTCTGTGTTCATTCCTTCTTTTAATTTATAACCTACCATTTTTGAAAAATTTTTTTTCTTATGTTTTTGTTTCTTCATTATTGTACTGGTTTGTGGTTTTACTTGTCACAACCCAACTTATAGGCCAGACCGGCACTAGGACCTGGGCCAGCCTAAAGCCCCCGAGGCCCGAAGTAAGCCTAATTATTCCTCAACCCAACTCTAAGGCCCATTTGAGCCCAATTTCAAGAATTCAACCGGACAGAGTCCAACCATAAAATGGACCATTCAATGGGGAGTTTTTGACTCGCCAGACTTGTAATAATAATATATAATAAATTGAGGAGCTCAGCTCACCCTCCACATAATCAAAATGTCATAACTCAAATAGGAGCTCAGCTCCCTCATCCAATCCCATCATGCATACAGTTAATAATTTTACAATTCCAACATAACTTTTATAATATAGGCCCAAAATAAAAATAAGTGCTTCTAACACTTGCGGAGTCTAAAATTTAACTCAATTGTATAAAATACATTAAATGCTATTAATGGACCTGCGAAAAAGAACAGCAGGTTAGCCACAACAAATAATCTTCCTGTACCTTGGAAAAATAGATGAACAGGAGTGAGCGCTCAACTCAGAGAGTAAAATACCAATTTTAATCATAATCTCTATAACTATCTAAAACTAATGCACCCTGTGGAGTGAAATGCAACATCGTCATAATTTTCATATCATAACAACAAAAAGGCAATTTGGAGCACTCACGCACCCAACACTGTTAATCAATACATATATGGGAGCTGATCCCCTATACAGCCCTCTTAATCTAACCTCTGCCAGCGAGTGTGTAGCACCCTCACTGTAGCAATTCCATACATTTTACTGTTCCTGTGACCGGTGACGGTCCGGACAGCTAGAACGTCTGGAAAAATAATTAGACTAGAGTGAGGAGTCATAAATAACTCAAATATTAATAAGAAAAATTTAGTAAAAATTTTAGAAATAAAATACAACCAAGTCAAATGAGCCGGTGCCCAAGCGATGGGTAACCAGAGGGAAGTTGCGGTTCTCTCAACTAGGAGCCCTAGACCCAAGAGAAAATTCATAAAATAATTTTTGGGACTCCAAAAAAGGGTCATTGAGGTTCCTATGACATTAGAATGCCAAGAAAATATTTAGAAAAATTTTTCAATCGGTACAGACAATTTTGACCCGTTAAGCCAAACGGAGGGCATTTTGGTCATTTCGCCTTCAGAGACGATTTTTGGCCGACTTGTCCAGTTGAGTAAATAATTATTATGACATAAAATGTGAATAAATATTGCTAAAAATTGAATTGAAAATGAGTAGCAAAGAAAAGAAAAGAAAATGAATTAAAATTGCAATTTTGACCTCATGCTTATGTCACTAAGCACTCTCACCAAATCACCTTGTGACACATGTCCATAAACCAATTAAAATGAGTCAAATGGGCAGAAAATTGAAGTGAAAAAAACAGCAGCCCTTTTCCTTCTTCTTCAAAATGTTTTACACCTCCTCCCTCACTCCTCCATTAACAAACTTTCTAAAGCTTCAATTTCCATGCTTTCCTCACCCCAAAACCCTAAGTCACCTTCACTAAAACTTATCCACACACCCTAAGGAAGCTCTAGGCAGCCACAAAGAGGAGAAATTCTAAGGAGAATACAAGTCTAAGAAGTGCCACTTAAAGGTTAGTGCACATATATACTTAGAACTCTTTATTTTCATGTTAAAGACTTAAAAGGGAGTA
This sequence comes from Hevea brasiliensis, assembly GCF_030052815.1. NCBI lineage: Eukaryota > Viridiplantae > Streptophyta > Magnoliopsida > Malpighiales > Euphorbiaceae > Hevea > Hevea brasiliensis. The sequence goes on from NC_079508.1 coordinate 60,447,245, forward strand.
AGAATTTGAAAGCCAAATGAATGAAATTTATGTGTATGCATGCCCTGAATTTTGGCAGCCCTAAGGAAGGGATAAGAGTGATTGTTTTGATGGACTTAAAGTGGACTAAAGATCATGATTAAAGAATATATACATGTGGATAATGAATTAGTGAGTTAAACTAAGGTAATATGGGTGAACCTTGAATTTGGGCTAGGGTTTGGGGGTGAAAATTTGACTTGGCTTATGAAATTGTTAAAGAACATTCTAATAGTCAATTAGTGACCATTTGAGGAAATTTGACCATAATTTGGACTGAAATATAGCATGGCAAAGTGAATGAGTATGCTGCCTAGTAAGTGCAGTAGGATGGCTGTGATTCCAGCCCACTTGGACTGCCATATCTTTGGCTGTGTTGGTCCAATTGGTGTTTGGCCAATTGGACATGAAACTAGACTTATAATGGCACATTTTTGATGAAGAAACCATGCCCAAAAGACCAAAGCAAGAGGACCAAAAATTGGCCCCAATCCGGGTACCCTGCAAGCCAATTCTGCAGAATGACCAAATGAACAGTAACTGTTCATTTGGCCATAACTCACTGTAGATATGGTCAATTGACCTGAAATTTTTACAGCAACAAGTTAAGACATAGACAAAAAACTTTCATGAAGAAACCTATCCCAAATTATGACCAGAACTTAATCAAAATGGTAGTCACAATCACTATTCATGGTACTGTAGATTTGGTAAATTCTGCAGAATTGAAATCCGGCCAGCTGTGGTTTTTGGACCATATCTAGAGCTACAAAACTCCAAATGGAGTGATTCAAAAAAGAAAATTAAACTAGACAAAATAAGGAACAACTTTCATGTTTACCATTTCCTCAAATTTCCACTGTAACAGTCCCTAATAGAACAGTAAACTTATGGTACAAAAACTAAAAATTCTGCCACTTAGTGTTAGGCTTAGAAATGGTAATGGTGATCACTTCCAACAAGTTTTAAATGCAAAATGTGGTATGTTTGGAGTGTCAAAACCAATGTACCTATTTTCTATCCAAAAGTCAACATTTTTGGTGACCAATGAGGTGAATAGTGACACCAAAACTTGAAATTCAAATGTGAAATTAGAAATGCATTTAGGGGACTTTAAATTGCAATTGGCAATTAATACTAGCAAATGTAAAACTCAAAATGTGGGATCTTGGTGTAATTAGAATTAATATATCCATTAAGTATAAAAAAGTCAACATTTTGGTTGACTAGTAAGGTGAATAGTAATCAAAATGATTAGTAAATTAAGATGAAGACCTAGAACCAATTCTAAGCTTAAATGCTTAGAATTGTATGACAAATGTGGAATATGCATCCTAGTCAAATTTGTTAAAAAGAAATTAAGGCTATAAATTTGAAATCCATGAAATATTCATGGATTACTTGAAACATGAAAAATAAGTCACCTAATTGATGTGAATAGATAGTTAGGGCTTATATGCCCATCACAAATGGAATTCATAAAATATTAGTAACTCAACTTGAAATATAAAATTTGTAATTACATAAGTAGATTCTTGAATGTATAAATGAGAAAGGAAAAATGTTTTGAATACAATGGAACATGTGAACCATTGTTTAGAATTGTGATCAATATGAATAACATAATGAATGAATAAATGAACCATATTAATGTATGAATGAGACATTAGTTCTCATTATTATAGAGAGGAGAAGTATTTTGAGCACAATAATATAAAAGGATAATTGATGTGAATTGTGATCATATAAATGATCAAATGAATGTATGAATTATAATTGAAATTTATCATGAAATAATAAACTCATAAAACACAATATATTAATATTTAATAATATTATGTGCCCTTGTATTGCCTAGACATGTGTGTCAGATTGGATAGTTTGGCATGCCAATAGGGTATTATTTTAGCAGTACTGCGAAAGGCTTTATGCCTGTATTCATGGCTTTATGCCCGTATTCATGGCTTTATGCCAACATTCATGGCTTTTATGCCCCATTATGTGTTATCATGCCTTTTTAGCCATACTGACTGCATACGTGATTGACGTTCTGCGTCCCATGGTATGACGGCCCGAGGCACCGCGGTGTCCAGAGCCAACGACCCGTTATGCCCGTATTCATGGCTTTATGCCAACATTCATGGCTTTTATGCCCCATTATGTGTTATCATGGCTTTTTAGCCATACTGACTGCATACGTGATTGACGTTCTGCGTCCCATGGTATGACGGCCTGAGGCACCGCGGTGTCCAGAGCCAACGACCCGTTATCCAGTTTAGTCAGCCTGTCGTAGGTTACTTGGGCAGTGTAATTTATTAAAATAAATTAAGACTATTAGTAATTAAAAATATTAGAAATCAAATAAATGAGTTAATAAGACTTCAAAAGAATTAGTTAGAATTATGAAATGATCCAAACCACATAAAAAAAAATTGTTAAGTAAAATGATAAAAGAGTTGCAAAAATAGGTATAACTTAACTAAATATTTTAAATGTACCTTCTATTGCCATATAAATATAAACTGAGTATTTTTATTAATTCTGTATGTTGTATATTATCACTGTGAATTTCGGAATTAAACTCTTCCAAAGCGAAACAAATGAGAACAAAAGATAATTAATATTAGACACCTTGTATTAAATTAAACAGATTCTTAAATATTCAAATTATGCTTCGTTCTTTCTTTATTTGTATATTTTGTTTTCTTGTTCTATTATTGCACCACTAAGCAGCAATGCTTAGCGAGATGGATTTGTTTCCTCGTGCAGGTACTTTGACTAAGATTTTTGGAGTCCAGATCTGCAGAAGTGGCTGGAGTATTCAAGGTTGTCACCTCCTCAGTAATGCATGTAGATAGGGCCCATATAGATCATATTTTGTATTTAGTATAAAATGCTAGATATTGTATTATAATGTAGATTATGAGCAGGTAATTAATAGAAATGTAATGTAATTTAATAAATTAGCTTTTTCACATGTAATTAATTTATATATCATGTAAATTATGAAATTATATAAATTAAAGAAATTTGAAAATTTTACTTATGTGATTTGAGCATGAATGAGATTGTATGGATTCGAAGACAGATTTGAAATATATAGATAATGCATGGAAATGAATATGAAATTGAGATATATGAATGAGATGTGAATTATGAGATGAATGATTGAGAAATGAAATTGAAAAATGTTGAGATTTGATATTGGAGTTTGAGAGTGATGAGATATAAATATTGGAAGTGTTTTTCACAGGTTCCGAAGAACTGTTTTCTCCATTTTTAGCCGGTACTCCGCCAGATTTTCTTTAAAATTTTCGAAACCTCAAATAAATAATAATTTTGATAAATGGTTTAAATAAATTATATTCCATAAACTATATTCAAAACTATGACAAAAAAATTAATTAAGGAAAAAAATAGAGTGTGCCGGTACACCGTGTGACTCCGCTGGTTTCTCCGTCAAAAAATAATTAATATTAAAATATAATGAGATCAAATTATGAAAGGAATAAAGTAATATAAGATAGGGTGCTCCGGCACCGAATGTAGCACACTTTGCTCGGCTACACTGTAGTCGGGTGAGGGGTGTCACATTTATGAAAAGGTCCCTTAGGCAAATCCCACATCGGCAAAGCACGGAGATGGTCTTGGGCTCAAAAGTAATGATATATAAGATGGGGGAACTAATCACTAGAGGCGCCTTTTGGTGGAATGGCCTGGAGAGTTGGAAGAACTCCAGGGTTAAACGTGCTCGTTTGAGAGAAATCCTAGGATGGGTGACCTCCTGGGAAGTTCTCCATTCCACCTATGGGACAAAACCGTGAGGCTTATGGCCAAAGCGGACAATTCCTCTAGTGGCTGGTTCCCGATCGTTACAATTGGTATCAGAGCCGCTCGCGTGTCCTCTTGGGCGATGGTGGGGCAAACCTCAGCGAGGACGCTGAGTCCCGAAAGGGGGGGAGAAAGGTCCCTTAGGCAAATCCCACATCGGCAAAGCACGGAGATGGTCTTGGGCTCAAAAGTAATGATATATAAGATGGGGGAACTAATCACTAGAGACGCCTTTTGGTGGAATGGCCTGGAGAGTTGGAAGAACTCCAGGGTTAAACGTGCTTGTTTGAGAGAAATCCTAGGATGGGTGACCTTCTGGGAAGTTCTCCATTCCACCTATGGGACAAAACCGTGAGGCTTATGGCCAAAGTGGACAATTCCTCTAGTGGCTGGTTCCCGATCGTTACAGAGTGTCTCTCAAGCCGGACTTTCGCTTAATAAATCAAATGCGAGGTCCTAGCGAGTGTCTCTTAAGCCGTGTCTATCCCGAAGGACCGGGTGCCAGCCAGTGTCTTTCAAGCCGTGTCTACCCATCCTGTCCATATCCAATACCATACCACACGCACGCCACGCACACACACTGCTCTAAATTACCACAAACAACATCCATGACACTTCAACAATTATGAATACAATATAAAACGTGCTTAGGGTTTAACTACATAGATACATATTTATAAGTGATGCATGGGCATGCTTGAACATATAATAATATCGAAATTACAATTAAAATTAACATTTTACTCACAAACCTGAACCGAGGTTACTGCGGCGGCTGGGCGGAGGAGGAAGGCTATCTCGACTCACCTGACAATTTTATTGCAATTATTTAATATATTTGACTCAATACAAGTTTAGAAAATATCAAAGACACCCGAAGTTGTGCTGAAAAACTGGTAGAGTCTCCCCTATACCTATGACCTACCCAACCTATAAAATGGTTCAAATAACACTTATAAACTCAACCCATATCTCATCATCATTATATGGCCTCTCCTGGGCCCTCCAAACGAAGCAATAATCATAACATCAGACAACTCAATTATAAGATTTCAAAACTAATATTTTTCAAAAACTATCCAAACTAACTTTAAAAATTCTATAAACCTGCGCCGCTGTCCTTAACAATATTATAAGGCTATTGCAATAGGAATCATAATTGTCTTATCATCCATGAATATTTTATAAATTTTATTCTAAACCAGTACAAGGCAAAAATTGAGTAATGTAGAGTTTGAGTTTACCTATGCCAAATCTGATTACTGGAACGCGTCCAGAACGTCTGAAAACGGTGGGGTAGTCTATAATCTTGACCCAGTTCTGAAATGGTTCCAGCAGTTTATCTGCTCGACCTGAAATTGTAGATCCAGGCGACAATCGAATTTTCACGAAATGAAAGTATATACGCGAAGTCCACAATACCAGGGTTAGAATAAAATATATATATATATAAAATAATTATTTGAAAATTAGGGATGTTACATTCTTCTCCCCTTATAGAAAATTCGTTCTCAAATTTTACACAAGGCAGAACAATGACACATAGTTGCATATCAAACTTATGAGTACTTGCTGCGCATATCCCGCTCTAATTTCCAAGTGCATTCCTCTATAGATTAACTCCTCCACAGGCCTAACCATAGGGATTTGCCTTGACCAAAATTGTCTCATCTGATAGTCTACTATGGCTACTAGTTACTCCTCAAAGATCAAATTCTCATTTAACTCCACTGTGTCTGGTCGCAGCACATGAGAAAGATCGAGAACATATTTCTAAGCATGAAAATGTGGAATACTGGGTGGATATAAGAAAGGTTTGGTGGCAACTCTAACTGATAGGCAACTGCTCCCACTCTGTCCATGATCTTAAAAGGTCCTATATAACGGAGTGTCAATTTGCCTTTTCTTTCCAAATCTCATAACCCTTTTCATAGGAGAAACCTTTAAGAACACGGTCACCCATTGCAAATTTTACATCTTTCCGCCTTGGATCTACATGGATGGTTAAAAATTTTTATGTTTATCTGCCCCTGTCGTAGTATGCTAGCTACCATCCTCCTTCTGAGTCTAAACCATCACATCTGACTACTCGTTTACCCCTCTTTTTTTTTGTCATCTCTAGTACTCATTATAACTCTACTACTCTCGACTTGATATCTGATAACTTTAATCAACTTTGGCGCTTACCTCACTTTTATTACGCCCTAACGTGTCTCTTGGTGACTTCAGTCCTCATTCTTTTATTTCAATAATCTCTATTCCCCAAAAATATGACTTATGTTCCTTACCCTATAGTATCCTATGAAATGCTTTCCTGTAGCACCTATCATATACATCTCGTTCGAAACCTTTACTTGTCCTATGACCTCAATGGTCAATACCTATAAATCTTCTCACTGCCATGATACTTCAAATTTTCAATCTCTTTTGTGTCATTACTAAGGTCCTTAAACTAGCTCTTGTCCATCTTATGTAACTAGTTATGTAGAGCTTCATCCAAGTGTCAAGCGTACCCTACACCACTTATCAATATTGGAAAGTAAATTGGGTTTCTTCTCTTATAGGACAAATGTATTTGTATTCATTGACAATCAAGTTAATGCAACTTTATCGTTTCCCACTCCTTCTCTAGAATGAAAATATCTAGACTTCTTCCTAAAGTTTCTTAGTATGTGGCCTACTTCTGACACATTGACACTCAAATCTAGGCTCTACTACTCCTTTAATCTATCATCTCATAATAACTTATTTCAAACATCTCTTAGTGTGTTCCTAGCATACCTATTCCTTCTTATCCTCATCATTATAACTAGCTCTACCGAGCTTTCTTCCTGTCCTTTGGATCTTATCCACTTTTTTTTCTTATTTCTGCTATCGTTGATATCTTTTCAACATGCTGTACTTATTCCTTAATCTTAGTCCTATCTCACCCTTACACCTTTTCCTTCAAGGATGTCCATCCCATCATCAACTTTAGCTTTTTTTTTTTTTTTTATTTCTTAGTCTTATCTTGATTACTAGTTCCATTACTTCGAGAATTCTAACTTTACGATTGACTCCTACGAGCACATTCTTCACATTACGTAATACTTGTAATTAACCATAGAAAATTCTTTTTGTATCCCCTTTCCCAACTTACCTATTAGAACATTATCATTTTCTACCAGCCTTAGTAGGAAATTGCTCATCCTGGATGAATAGGAGCCCCAGAAATTATAAGTTCCATCTGAACTAACACGGCTGTGGAAAATATGTGCCATGCCTTAATTCTGAACAAGATACTTCACATGTTCATTCTCCTTAATATAATCACATATACTACCTATAGCTTTCCAAACTTCAGCCTCAACTTTTCCCATTAGCAACAATTTCATTCCTGTAACTCATTAGCAGATAGCACTTCCTCCAGCTTATAGTTCAAAAGGGTTGTAAGCCCTAGTAACTAGCTCAATTTAACTCCTGTCACCTCTCTGATCATTCTTTCATACTTAACATTAGGTACACCATTATCGTCATTTTCACCTCAAAAGATTGGATATGTACTAACGCCCATCAAATTTTCAATTAATTGGGTCATTTTGACACGACCTCTCTTCTTAACATAATCTCTTAGAATCGAAACACGAGCTAATTTGGAAAGAAGGAGAAATGTTCTCCCACCATTTATGGTATACCATTGTTTGATAAACAAGATTTAGCTTATACTTCCTTAGTCTCCCTTTTTAGTTTTATTATTTCTTTGTAATTATTGTGCGTTATTGCAAGATATCAATTGTATCTACCATTTGTTATACTGTTGTCCTGCCTGACATATCATCTTAGAATTTACTATTTCCTTTTTACTCTCCATTTATCTTCCATACTTATAATTATTTGTCCAATGCTCCTTATACTTAGTTATATTATAGAAGATAAAAGCACTCACAGATTCTTTCAGATCTACTCTAATCTTACCAATAATCACTCTTCTAATTCATGTACTTCTCAATATCTTATAATTACACCTATACCTATCTTGTCCTATTCCGACTCTTAATAGCGTTCTGCTACATATTATCATACTATTATTTATTTATTTATTTATTATTACTCTTTTTTTTTACATAATTATTCTATCGATCACACTGAAAATATATGTCTAACTCCAATTTTTAACTCTAGGTCTCACCACTCTAAATTTTAATATCAAGCCTCTGTGACATTATCCCTCATCTTGTATATTTATATCCCTTATGTTGACTTTTATCTAACTTACTTCTACTGATCTTGCTTCTTTATCTGACAATACAATTCAAGTTACCACAGCACGCTCAACAGTTACTACCTACTTTGGTTGCACACCTCACCTAATTTCTATTATACTGTCAACAACCAAAAGGTTTCTTATGTCATTGCCCCATTATCCTACCTTGGGAGTAGAAAACAGATAAGGTCTAATCTAGATCCTGTAACTCTAAGCTCTAGGCCCAGGCTCCTAACACTACATCAATTATGACATCCTCTAAGTCTTGTACTTCTGGGTTCCATAACTTAACAATGTTCTTCCTAATGCCATCCTTTTCTACTCTTTCTATCCTTTTTTTTTTTGTTTATCTCGTTTACCTTCCTAGAACCACATTCACCTCCTCGATATTTTGGCTCTATTCTTCCTAATCTTATCCTAATCTGTTTTTCCAGTTTATTCTTTAGCCAACTCTTTTTATCTTACCCAAATCCGAACTTTCACTCTCCCATCCTTTAGCTCTATTTTCTTTTTGAACCTGATTATCATATCAGAAACTTATACCTTTCCACTATCCCTACCACGTCATCTATACCTCAATGTTAGTCAGAATTGATCCTCTAACTACCCTAGCTAGACTTCTACTGGCATTCAGGCTATCTCTCCTACTGCATTTGAACCGCACTCCATATATATATATATATATATATATATATATACATATTCTATGATTTATCGATGCTAACTTTTGTCCTTTTTCTTTTACTTTATTTGGAGTATACTTTATTCTTAAGCATTAAGAAGCTAAGGATGAACTTAGGGAATAGCAGTCATACTTCTCCTGCGTAATCTCTATTCTTACCCTTTTGGCCTACATACTACCCCCTACTACCTTAGAAAGGGGATCTGTAGCAACTCTAATTTTTCATATCCATTTAATTAGCTGAAACTTAAAATACTAGGTATCCAAATCCGTCATTCAATTTAAAGGCTTACATACATCTTGATCTTACATCTTATAATTCCTACATGGAACTTGTACCCTCTCCAGAACACCTGAGCTAACAACTCTCTATCTCATGCTACAATCCCATCTGGGACACTACTCCATAAGTCATCATTATCAGTAATAACCTTCGATCCCTTCTAAAAAGATAGGACTATACCCTAACTTACTGCAATAAAGGTACTATATTTACCACCTTGCCAAAACCATGTCAAATTAATGACTCTCTTATCATATCATAGCTCTATAAATCATCAATTCATAGTTTCGACCTTCCCTAAGTAGTAGGGTTGTACTTTACACCTTGCTGATACACACAAGATATACTATTCTCACTAAGCTTTAAGCAAAACGTCTATCATACTGTAAACCATCCAAAATTCTATACCGAAGACCAGATGGTCTCACTCTATAGATGTCACCTTTACTTTGCAACTAATCCGCAACCTCTGGTCTGATGGCAACTCTTGATGTAACTCGAGCTCATGCTAGGGAAACAGAGTTACCGACTCTAGTTATCACCCAACTGTGACCTTTCGATATTCTAACTCTAGATCCCTAACCAGGAGTTCCCAACTCCTCTGCAGATATAGAACTCTATTCTGGCATAATTGTACCAAAATAGAGGCCATCTGCAAACACCCTCATTATGGAGCACCATGGGGATGCACGCAGCTCTACACAATAATCTCATATCAGTACTATAATCTGCAGCTTACAGAGCAGACATCAAGAATATTGTATAGTTACTACGATACGTCCTAACAGACTAGGTCTCCTAATCTCTTATCTCTCTTGAATCTACTATTAGCATAAACTTACTCTGACTGGGTCATCCACTGATGACTGCCAGCAGTGGTATCCTCACCCTTATCTAGTGCAATTATACTATCAAAACTCACCTTTATGTACTCATGTCTAGCACCAGATAGGCATAACACTTAGACCCATACTGATAGAAATATAGTGTTTCTTGGAGAATATATTTCCACGGCAGACCTCAACATGTCTGCTAACTCTATTTCACACTTCTATGTACTTCACAATACTGAGGTGCTAAACTGAAGCACTCTTATATTAACCGAGGAATAACGCAAAATCTAGAAACAAAGAATTACAGAAAAAAGACGAAACAGAATCCTATACTCCGCATGTGACAACTCTAGGTGCACACTTTCCCATGAATCTAAAGCTTAAGCTCTGATACCACTTTTGTCACGACCCAAACTATGGGCCAACCTGGCACTAGGACCTGGGCCAGCTTAAAGCCCCGAGGCCCGTAGTAAGCCTAACTATTCCTGAACCCAACTCTAAGGCCCATTTGGGCCCAATTTCAAGAATTCAACTGAACAGAGTCCGACCATAAAATGGACCATTCAACGGGGAGTTTTTGACTCGCCGGACCTGTAAACACAATATATAATAAATTGGGGAGCTCAGCTCACCCTCTACATAATCAAAATGTCATAACTCAAATAGGAGCTCAGCTCCCTCATCCAATCCCATCATGCATACAGTTAATAATTTTACAGGTCCAACATAACTTTTATAATACAGGCCCAAAATAAAAATAAGTGCTTCTAACACTTGCGGAGTCTAAAATTTAACTCAATTGTACAAAATACATTAAATGCTATTAATAGACCTGCGAAGAAGAAGAGCAGGTTAGCCACAATAAATAATCCTCCTGTAGCCTAAAAAAATAGATGAACAGGAGTGAGCGTTTAACTCAGAGAGTAAAATATCAATTTTAATCATAATCTCTATAACTATCTAAAGCTAATGCACCCTGTGAAGTGAAATGCAACATCGTTATAATTTTCATATCATAACAGCAAAAAGGCAATTTGGAGCACTCACACATCCAACACTGTCAAGCAATACATATATGGGAGCTGATCCCCTATACAGCCCTCTTAATCTAACCTCTGTCAGCGAGTGTCTCTCAAGTCGGACTTTCGCTTAATAAACCAAATGCAGGGTCCCAACGAGTGTCTCTCAAGCCGTGTTTACCATGAAGGACCGGGTCCTAGCGAGTGTCTCTCAAGCCATGTCTACCCGTCTACTCCATATCCAATACCATACCACACGCACGCCACGCACACACATACAAAGCTCCAAATTACCACAAACAATATCCATGGCACTTCAACAATTATAAATGCAATATAAAACGTGCCTAGCGTTTAACTACATAGATATATATTTATAAGTGATGTATGGGCATGCTTGAACATATAATAATATCGAAATTACAATTAAAATTAACATTTTACTCACAAACTTGAACCGAGGTCACTACGGCGGCTGGGAGGAGGAGGAAGACTGTCCTAGCTCACCTAACAATTTCATTGCAATTATTTAATATATTTGACTCAATACAAGTTTTAAAAAGACCAAAGACACCCTAAGTTGTGCTGAAAATCCGGCAGAGTCTCCCCTATATCTATGAGCTACCCAACCTGCAAAATGGTTCAAATAACACTTCTAAACTCAACCCATATCTCATCATCATTGTATGGCCCCTCCTGAGCCCTCAAAATCAAGCAATAATCACAATATTAGACAACTTAATTATAAGACTTTAAAACTAATATTTTTCAAAAACTATCCAAACTAAATTTAAATATTCTATAAACCTGCCCTACGGTCCTTAACAATATTATAAGGCTATTGCAATAGGAATCGTAATTGTCTTATCATCCACAAATATTTTATAAATTTTATTCTAACCCAGTACAAGGCAAAAATTGAGTAATGTAGAGTTCGAGTTTACCTATGCCAAGTCTGACAACTGGAACGTGTCCAGAATGTCTGAAAACGATGGGGTAGCCTATAATCTTGACCCAGTACTGAAATGGTTTCAGCAGCTTATCTGCTTGGCCTGAAATTGCAGATCCAAGTGACGATCGAATTTCCACGAAATGAAAGTGCATACACGAAGTCCACAATACCAGAGTTAGAATAATATATATATAATAATTATTTAAAAATTAGGGATGTTACATTACTTTTGTTTTCTTTTTCCTCCTCCTTCAATAAATGACATTCATATCAATGTGGACACATACGTTTGTATTAGATCTTGAGATTTTTTTTTTTTACTAATCATATTGACATATATTAATTTATGTTAAGTGTGGTCTATAATTATATTTTTAATTCAGAAATATATATATATATATATATATATATATATATATATATATATATATATATATATATATATATATATAAGAATTATAAATTTATTACAATTAAACTAAAACATATGCTAAAATATAATAACAAGAAAAAAAATAGAAGAGCATAAAGTGATTGAAATTAAACAAGCTTTTAACAAATTAATTAAAGTCAAATTTAAAATTGGTTAAACAAGAATTGTTCTTGAATTTTAGAAGATAAATAAAGGGTTGATAGACAACTAGAGTAAAATAATATATGGTTTTATTTTTTATATAAAAAAAAAAGAACAATGCAGTATGACAAATTATACAATATACTGAGAATTTGTGCTTTTCACTCGTATAAATGTAAAATTTATTTATTATTTTTATTAATATATTTCTTTATCTTTATTTTGCGATCCATAAAAGACTAATTTTTTCGGAATTTACGGTTAACAATATATTTTTCAATGATTGAATGTGAAGACTCCTCTTAGTAATATAGTGCACCTTATCCTTGTACCCGACACCTGTTAATTAAATGTATAACTCATTTTTAATAACTTATTAACTCGATATATACACACTTTCTTGTATTCACTATGTACAAAATATCTCTGTCAATAATTTCAATCAATAAAAAAAAAAAAATACTGAAGTTCTCACAACGATTGGTTGTATTGAATAATTAAGAATTTGAAAAAAAATAGACCTAATAAAGAAGAAAAATTAATCAAATAAAGTCTAAAATAATCATTTCAGTTAAATTCAGTTAAATTATTTGGACTTTTTATTAGGCTCATTTTGAATGTAGGCCCATTTACATTGGATTCAGCTTATATTAAATTCAAAATCTGTTTACAAATATCATCCAATTACCCATCCTGTAGAGTACATTTAAGTTGAGATGATTTCTATGGTTATTTGATTTCACATAAAATATAATCATTTTATTATAAAAAATAAAATAATTTTATATAAATTTATAATTTATCTTATGGGATTTTTATAAAATAATTATTTTTTTATAAAATAATTAATTATAAAAATTTTATTAAATAAACGAAAAAAAAATTCTTTATGTAAAAAAATGCATATAATATTTTTTAAAAATCTAATAAATAATATTTAATAAACTTAAACTTGTTCCTATAATTTTTTAACAAAATTTACCATACATAATTCATCTTGATTTTTTTAAAAAAATATTATATATGTTTTTTTATGTGAGGAAACTTTTTTTTATTAAGTTAATAAAATTTTAATAATCAACTAATTAAAAAAAAAAAGAATTATTTTATGAAAATCTAATAAGATGAGTAATAAATTTATGTGAAATTATCTTATTTTTCGTAATAAAATAATTTTTCTTTGAATGAAATCAAGTAATCATAAAAATTCAATAAACACATCTATTTATGGGCTATTTATTAGATACATCATGAGTATTAAAAAATAGTATTATCTCTTATAAAAAAAACAAATCTTTCTTATGATATGAAGAGTGATATCACATAATTATAAGAAATGATACATCAGGTATATTTAATAATTTCTCGTATGTAAAAATGTCCTTCACATAGATTGTATTTGAAGTTGGAAAGTTTTATATATATATGATTTAAAAAAATAATTTTAAAATTTATTTAATTAATTTAAACTTTTATAAAATTAAAATTTAATTTTATAAAATTAATATTATATATATATTTATTTTTTTTACATATTAATATACACAATAAAAAATGAATACGAAGCATTCCTTGAGAAAACCTGCCTCCGACCATTTTGCAAGCGAGAGCAACACAAATGAAAGCATAATAAATACATATTATGTTAATTTTTATAAAATTATAATTTTACAATATTAAAGAATAAAAATATTTAATTTTAAAAAAATTAACGTTTTGATTAATAGGAGAGAGTATGTATTGGATTGGAAATTCTAACTTTATTAAATGATAAATAGATTTAAGGCTTCAAACTCTTAATTCTTTCAAATTTTATCTATTAAATTTTTATTCTGTTATTGTGTGTTATTAAATTCACAGTTTTTCCAATTTAATAAAATGAAAGACTTATGATATCATATCAAAGTAGAAACTCTTGGAACTTTTTTTGTGGAAGGCAGTGTGTATTTCACTTTGTTCTAAAAGAATTGTAGTTCAATAAACTTCAATGCACAAATATAATTAAATAATATGAGTTTCTTAGATTGATAAAAAAAAAAAAAAGAAGATTTACCAACTTAAATGTGATGTCAGGAAAGAATTTCTTTTAAGGAAGAAAAAGGGAAAGTTTGGTGAGTAGAGCTTATAAGCAAGCAAGATTTGGATTTGGATTTGGATTTGGAGTTCGCTTGGCTTCCCTCCTGTTGCTGTTGGGTTGACGTCCTTTTTCTCTCTCTTTCTTCCCTGCCCTGCTTTTGTTCTGTTGCCCGTTGGGACTTGGGTTTTCAATATATATATATATATATATATATATATATATATATATATATATTCTTTACCTAGTTGCAAATGACATGTGTGTTCACTTCGTGTTTGCTTTTCCTTTACTGTTTCTCTCTCTTTCTATCTCTCTCTCTCTCCCCCCTTTCAGCAGTTTCCTCCATTGCAAACCAAGCTTCCATTCAAGCTTTCTGAGGGGCCCCTATCTATTCTCCACATACATACAAGACCCACTAACCATTTCACCCATCTCTGCCTTTTTCCCCAAAAATCATCCATTTTATATTAAAGTCTCTCTTTCTTTCTCTGTACACATTTGCTTTTGAACATTAGATTTTTCTCTGGCTTCCTTTGCCGTTTCTTTTTATCATTCACCGAGTTTTTTTTTGCCACCACTTGTGCTTCTAAACTACTCATCTATGCAACTGTGCCTTTTTAGGCCTCTGGTTTGGTGGGTTTGTATTATTTGAAGACTGACGTCTACATTGGGCCATCTATGCTTATTGAATTTCACTTGCATCCAAAAAGGGAAGCCCTTTCTTTGCTTTTGTTGATGCTCGAGGAAGAAGATCAAGGGGGCTAGCTTATACCCTTGGATCGCTGCAAAGGTAAATTTCTTTCCTTTTTGTTTCTAGTTTTGTTTTTTAACCCTTTCTGTTTTTTTTAATTGGTTCACTTTGTTTGTGAAGTGTTCCCATTTCTCTTTATCTGTCTCTTACTTGGATCGCAAGTGATGCTCTTTGAGAACTTATTCCTCTTCTCATAGTTTACATGTCAAGGATTTGTGAATTGTAATTTATGAGTTTGTTTTGCTCATTGAACATTGAATTTATTTGTTGAGCTATAGAGGAAATGTGATTTAGTTCAATTCTTAATGGGTAGTGCGTTTCTCATCCTTTTTGGATGCAGTTTATTATTCATGGAACTGTCGGTCGTAATGTCGTATTGGGTTCTCTCCTAGCTCATATTTTATTAGTTCTCCTGTCTGGTAACTTCGAAAAATAGAAGTAGATGTGAGCCAAGAATCTAATTTGTTGAAGTTGAAAGGAATGAATTTCATTGCCTTTTGTTCCCTTCGTATTTGAATTGAATTGTTAGGATAGATTTTTAGTAGGGGTGCATTTGTTATTCGTAGCTACAGGAGTATGATTAAAACATTCAGGTTCATATAGGAGCCTAAAAAATTCAGATGTGTTTTAGTAATTTTGTTGCCTTTCATGTTACAAGACATTTTTCTGGTACCCAGGTGGGCATGTGTTGATTTATTGGCATATTAAGCGTGACCACCAAATACAATTTTGACTGTGGAGGATCACAGATGTCGTCTGAGAGTCTGAATGCAGAATTATCAAAGAAGACATCAATTTTGGGTTTAAAATTGTGGGTGTTAATTGGAGTATCTGTTGGAGCTTTTATAATTTTGATTCTCTGTATCCTGTCTGTATGGGTTACGTTTCGGCGGAGAACTAGAAGATCAGTGGACAAGTTCTCACTTTGTCAAATACCAAATGTGTCGAAGGATATCAATGTTGACAGGGTTGGGGCTCAGAGTTTCAATGATCACCCCGGAAGTTTATACCTCACCGTCCATGATAAATCAACAGATAAGAACTCAGAAAAGACACCAGTTTTGGGAATGAGCAAATCGAGTGATGCTGATAACATCAGCCAAACTAGTTCAATTTATCATCATGAAAGAGGATTTAGTTCGCACTCAGGGGAAGAAGGAAGCTCTGGGACTGTGAAGAAGCAGTCTTCATTGTCATATGCAGGACTTGTGACAGCCTCCCCTTTAGTTGGCCTGCCAGAAATTTCACATCTTGGATGGGGCCACTGGTTCACTCTCAGGGATCTTGAGTTTGCAACAGACCGTTTTGCAGCAGAGAATGTGATTGGTGAGGGTGGTTATGGGATTGTTTATAGGGGTAGGCTAATCAATGGAACTGAGGTAGCTGTGAAGAAGCTTCTTAACAATCTGTAAGAATGCTTTAGAGGCACTATCTCTTATTTTTGTGGTGTTATAATGTAACCTTTTAATAATTTGCTATGCATTGGAATTTAGAGGACAAGCAGAGAAAGAATTTAGGGTTGAAGTGGAGGCCATTGGTCATGTTCGTCATAAGAACCTAGTACGGCTTCTTGGCTACTGTATTGAAGGAGTGCACAGGTATGGTTCATTTATTTTCCATCAGTTAAATTGTTACTTTCTACTATTCTCACTTTTATGATATCACTGTTATTGATTATACCATAGCTCCCCTAATATTTCATCTGTAGCCTTGGATTGGCGTTTTAAAATTTTGTCTACAAAATCTTGCTATTTGTTGTATAGGATGCTGGTGTATGAATATGTTAACAATGGCAATTTAGAACAATGGCTACATGGAGCAATGTGCCATCTTGGTACCCTGACATGGGAGGCTCGCATGAAGATTCTTCTTGGCACTGCTAAGGCGTGAGTTCATATCTATGCTCAACTATTTTAGATATTTTATTTGAACCCCTATTTCATAAATGGCTAGTGTGTGTGTGTGTGTGTATATATATATATATATATATATATTTATTTGCGCCGTTTTAAATGTTTTAACCAATTTTAACTCTTTTCTGCACAAGTTTTAAACACATGTAAGATTGGAGATTCAACACATGATTTTTTGAAATCATGGGATTTTATTTGTGTTCTATGAGTATATTCAAAATTATAATTGATAGGAGAATTGAAATGTGGCCCCCCTTTCACAACAAACCCACACACCACACCCCCCCCCCTCCCCTCTGCCCCTGCTCCACTTTCTGATTCTGTAGTCTGTACAATTATGAAATACTAAATCCTTTTGCAGGCTTGCCTATTTGCATGAAGCAATTGAACCAAAGGTTGTTCACCGAGACATAAAGTCAAGTAATATCTTGATCGATGATGAGTTTAATGCTAAGGTTTCTGATTTTGGATTGGCCAAGCTCCTAGGTTCAGGAGAAAGCCACATCACAACTAGAGTTATGGGTACATTTGGGTATGTGTAGATTTTTTTTCTCTTTAATTCTCAATTAATAATATAGAAAATAACTTGTGATGATTTTTTTTGGTGTGTGTGTGTGTGTGTGTGTGGAAATCAGTTATGTTGCGCCAGAATATGCTAATACTGGCTTGTTAAATGAGAAGAGTGACATTTACAGCTTTGGTGTACTGCTGCTAGAAGCAGTCACTGGAAGGGACCCTGTGGACTATAGCCGGCCTGTTAATGAGGTAGCAGATTCTTTAATCTAGTGACTGTTGACACCAATTTTACATTTACTTGGGAATTTCTTTGTGTGTACTAATAAAAAGTAAATAAACTGTTTCCTGCAAAAGTTCTCTCTGAGCATCTTAAATGCACATGGCAGGTCAATCTTGTTGAGTGGCTAAAGATGATGGTGGGGACAAGAAGAGCTGAGGAAGTTCTGGACCCAAATCTTGAAGTTAAACCAACAACACGAGCTTTAAAACATGCTCTTTTAGCTGCAGTTAGGTGTGTTGATCCTGATGCAGAAAAGAGACCCAAAATGAGTCAGGTTGTGCAAATGCTTGAAGCAGATGAGTACCCTTTTCGTGAGGTATGAAGTTGTTTTCTGCTTATGGCTTTTGCATTTCAACATGTTAATTGCAAATTCATCAAATTCCTTTTTGTTTCCAGAAACGGTAGAGAGTCCTTAATATTATGATGTATTATCAAATTCTGATAGTATTTCATGTCCAACTACAATTGATCTCTTGGGCAACTACAATTGATCTCTTGGGCAACTACTTGTGAAATGTATATCCTTTTCTGCTGGAATGTCTTCTGAGTTTCTTATTGAACATAAATTGCCTGGTTGGCAACTTATGGCGGCACAATTTCATCACTCAACAAAATCTGTAGAATAATGTCTGTGTTTGGTTTCATAAAATTTTGAAATGATAGACCCACTGGTTTAAAAAATTCTGAGTTTTGCTCGGCTTTTCTATTGCATCCTATACTTCTAATTTTATTAATTTGGTACAGAAGTTGCTCAATTTGTTTTCAATTGTATCTAATTGGTTTGAGGTGTGTGCCCATGTAAGGGCATTGAGGTGGACTTTCAATGTAGACAAATATACAAGTCCCTCTTAACTCTTAAGAGCCACCAAAGATGTTCGTTTTTTATAATGTGAATCTCAAAAAACATTTTAAGCGACTCTGTGAGTGGACAAAATTTCACAAAATGCCACTGTTTGGTGGCTATTAGGGCTTCTTATTAGGGGCTTACTTCTTCCAAATAAGTGACTTGCATCCATGTTTGTCTTCCATCTCAATGTCATGTTAGCATGGACAAACCCAAACTCATTGGATACAATTTAAATAAAATCATTAACTTATGAACTAATAAAATTAAAAGCACAACATATAACTGAAGAAAATGCTAAATTTAGGATTTTTCAAACTATTAACCCATATATAATGTTAGCATTACTGCTATTACTTCTGATGGTGTATGATGTATTGATGTTCAAGTATGCGTG
Source organism: Hevea brasiliensis (assembly GCF_030052815.1). Classification (NCBI taxonomy): domain Eukaryota; kingdom Viridiplantae; phylum Streptophyta; class Magnoliopsida; order Malpighiales; family Euphorbiaceae; genus Hevea; species Hevea brasiliensis. Next base: position 60,466,458 of record NC_079508.1, read on the forward strand.
ATGACTAAGAACTTTTTGCATCAAGGGTAAGATCACTTTGTTTTACTGTTGGAGGAAAACTCATGATTATTGTGCACATTCTTATCCAATGCTAGTTGTCTTCAAATCCTGATGGACACCACCATATGCAAGCTGCAGTTACTATATTTTGTGGTGGCTTATGATGTGAAATCCAAAATTTTAATGAGCTTCAGGGTGACTTGTATACTTTTTCCTTCATTTGCATTAGTCTTCCCTAGTCTGTTAATGATATGGTTTATCAATCATTTTCTAATTATTGAATCAATTATGGCCATGAAGGATTTGAAAAGTGTATTCTAGCTGCTATGTTGACTGCAATACATGGTTATTGAGAAGCACATAAATAGATTTGTACAATCCTTGTATCAGGACCGAAGGAACAGAAAGAGTCGTACGGCAAGCATTGAAATTGAGTCCATGAAGGAATCAACTGACATGGAAAACAAGGTGGGAGATTCAGAGAGCAATTTCTCTGAAATGAATCGTGGATAGGACTGACAAAATTGATCCAGAGGAAGAGTTGCTTTCTCATCTCCTATTTCAAAGTCTTAAAATACAGCTAAAGTTTCATCTTGACTTCCCTGTATGCAAGGGAGGAAATGGATACAAGATTAGCCTATTTAGACTGTGTAGTGATCACCATCTCTCTTGTTGGAGTTTCCTTCATCAGTATGGATTGATGAAGAGATGTTTTTGATGATAAAAAAAAAAAAAAAAGAGGCAAGAATTGTTGGACAAGGGGGAAGAGAGCTTTCTTGTTGTACAGATGTTTCCTTCATCACTTGCTTTTTGTTTCTCACTTTACCGTTGTTGTTCTTGGGATGGTGAATGACTTATTTGGTCTCACTTTCCTTTTACTTATTATGTTGTCGTAATTTAATTATTTTGTATTAGGCATCAATACCCTTTTCCCTTTATTGATTCAATCCATGTTTCTTTATATGTTGGCATTTTAATGCTCTAATTATTACTTTACTTGTCCCTTAAGCATAGGTACTTTTGGTGTACTCTTCGTCAATCTTATAAGTTATTAGGTCCCACATTATGGGGATCCATTATTGTGAAAGGGAAAAGTTTCTAAGGTTTGATTTGATTGATTGATTAAATTGGAATTTGGTATTTGACCATTGAATTGGGTCTTGCTGATGAGGGATTATCATGTATTCTAGGAACAAATATTCTCTTACTCAGAGGAATGGAGAGAAGAAGATAAGAAATTTAATTCTTTAAATTTTATTGATTGGACATCAAACAAAAGAGAGAATCGGAGAGGGAGGAGGAGAAATTTTAATCTAAAATATTGTTTTTAAAATTAATAAAAAAAAAAATAATAATTATTGAAATATTTAAATATCCTTTTGTAATATAAATATAAAAAAAATGATGGTATAATATTTATTTCTCTCTATTTTTTTAAAGGAGAGTTATATTTTTCTTACATCCAAATAATATAGAGTTTTCCTCTTTAGTTCTCTCTATAATTTCTCTTCGTTCTCTCCGCTAAATTAAAGATCTAAATAAAGGGTTAATGAAAAAAATATAAATTCTACTTTTTACATAAGGAAAAAGTTGAATAATTATGTTTAAAAAAGTATTATTTTTTAATATTCAAAGTATATTTAATAATTTTTTCTTGATTATACGCAAAGTTTAAGGGTTAAAAATAATTCATAACGAGGAAAAAACTATGCTTAAAAATGTTACAAAGAAAATGAATTTATTTAAGAAAGTGGGACTTGAAATATCTCAAATTGTTATTATTATTATAATTATACATTGGAAAATTTTTCAATAGTGCATTTATAAAATCTCTTGGCTCATAATATATATATATATATATATATATATATATATATATATATTATTTGATTAGTTATTATAATAAAATAGTATTATGAGATAATTTTTATGATATATTAAATGCATTTATTTAATTCAATTAAAGATAAATTATTTGGGTTGGAAATGCAAAATTTGTAAACGCAGAAAATAATTTTTCTAATGAGTGCATTTAAGATATTGATTAAGGAGTAATTAAACTTTTTAAACTATTTACTTATTATATGATTATACTAATTATCATGATAAATAATGCAACAATACAAGTAATTAGAGGAATTTAATTGTTTCCTAATCTATGTGGCTCCATAATTTAAATCTAATAGATAAAAATGAAAAATAAATGTATTAATGTCATAACCCAACTCTGTGAGCTGGATTGGCACTAGGACCTATATTGATATAAAGTTTTCAAGATTCGTAACAAGTCTCATTATCCCCAAATCCATAACCATGTCACGACCCAACCTATGGGCCGGACCGGCACTAGGACCTGGGCCAGCCTAAAGCCCCCGAGGCCCGTAGTAAGCCTTGACTATTCATTAACCCAACTCTAAGGCCCATTTGGGCCCAATATCAAGAAAACAAACGGACAGAGTCCGGCCATAAAATGGACTTTCCAACGGGGAGTTTTCGACTCACCCGACCTGTAAACACAATAAACAATCCATTGGGGAGCTCAGCTCACCCTCCACATACTCATCAACATAATAATAAATGGGAGCTCAGCTCCCTCATCCAATCCATCAAACAGACTTAAAATATTAAGTTTACAGGTCCAACATGAATATAATATTACAGACCAATTTCAAATAATTACTGCTAACACATGCGGAAATTCTAAGAGTAAATAAAATTACACAAATATCGATAAACGACCTGCGAAGTATAAAAGCAGGTTAACCCAGAATAAATATCCTCCTGTAGCCTGTAAAAATTTTTGAACAGGAGTGAGCGTTCGACTCAGAGAGTAAAATATCAATCTTAACTATAATCTCTATAACTATCTGAACTAATGCACCCTGTGGAGTGAAATGCAACATAAACAACATTTTCACATCATAACATCAAAAAGGTAATTTGGAGCACTCACACACCCTGTAGTATCAATCATAACATATGGGAGCTGATCCCCTATACAGCTCTCTTAAATCCAACCTGGTGCCAGCGAATTACTCAAGCTCGGACTTCCACTTAATAACCAAATCGAGGGTCCCAACGAATTACTCAAGCCGTGACTACCCCTCGAAGGCAGGTCCCAATTACTCAAGCCGTGACTACCCCGTCCTATCCATAGTCCACACCACATCACACGCACGCCAACGCACGCACACTGCTCCAAATTACCACAACAACATCCATGGTACATCAACAGTTATGAATGCAACATAAATCGTGCCTAGAGTTTAACTACATAAATATATGCATATAAGTGATGCATGGGCATGCTGAACATATAATAATATCGAAATTATAATTAAAATTAATATTTTACTCACAAACTTGACGACAAATTACTGTGGCGGCTGGGCGGAGGAAGAAGGCTGTCCCGGCTCACCTGACAATCATATTACATTTATTTAATACAATCTGACTCAATACAAACAAAGAAAAGACCAATTACGTCCTAAGTCGTGCCGAAAATCCGGCAGAGTCTCCCCTATACCTAGGACCTACCCAACCTGCAAAAGGGTTCAAAACACACTTCTATACTCACAATCCATATATCAACAGTTCAATCATATCACACAGCCCCTCCTGGGCCCATCAAATCAGTCATCCATCACAATACGCAAAATTTCAATTTAGTCCTTATTATTGATCATTTTTGCAAAAGCGCCCAAACAAGCTCTAAAAATTATAAAACTTTGCCCATGGTCCTTAGCAATATTACTAAGCTATTGCAAAAGATTCGTAATTTTCTAAGCTACCACGAATATTTTATGAATTTTTAATCCTATTTAAGCACTAGAAAATTACGTAAAAACAAGGTTCGGGTTTACCTTTGCGATTCGACTTGAGAACGCTCGGGACGTCGACAATGAGGGCTAGCCAAAACCTCGGCCCAATTCGGGCACTTTTCCGTGAACGGGTTTGTGCGGCGAAATTTGCGGCCAATCAGCTGTCGAATTTCCGCGAATTGAGGATACCTACATGAAGCCCATAACACTGGGGTTAGTACATAAATTTTCAGAATTTTCTAAGCTCATTTAATGCTCGGAAAAACACTGCGAAGTTCCGTGGGACCCACCAAAAACGGTGTCGGAAAAATTCGAAATTTATGTCGTTGCGAAGCTCTCGACGAGTGGAGCGTCTTTGGTGGCCTCGGTTTTCTCGTGGATTCACGGTTTTCGAAATCTAGCCCAAAAGTCGAAATGGGCTAAAATCTTCCCGAGCAAAAATCGGACAATCCGCTCGATGGATTTCGGCGTTCTTAGTGTCTATGGAAAGCTCTCACGAGTAGATGATTTTAGACACAAGACCGGTCCAATCGGTGGCCGGATCGGCCGAGAAATCGAGCGAGCGGCACAAGCAGGGGAGGAGGAGGAGAGAGAAAGAAAGAGAAAAGAGAGGGACGACGCAGCGGAGAAGAAAAAGGAAAGGGAGCCGGTTCGATTCGACCGGTCCGATCCGGTCCGGTTCGATTCGAAATACAAAATTTTGAATTTTTACTCTGCCTCGGGACCGAAAACGAGGTCCAAAAATTCCGTAAAACTCAGAAAAATACGTAGACTCCAAATATATTTTTAGTTTTGCCACGTGGTCTTTAAATTAATTTTTAAAAATCATCAAAGTTTATATTTTCGGAAAATCGAACCCGATTTTTAAAATCCGAAAAATCTCAAAAAAAATTCCTAAAATTTAAATAAAATTAAAATATCAAAAATACTCATAAATAATAAAATTTGGGGTGTTACATTCTTCCCCCCTTACAGAAAATTCGTCCTCGAATTTTTACACAAGGCAGAATAAAACACATGATTATGCATTGAACAAGTAAGGGTACTTGCTACGCATGTCCCGCTCTGACTCCCAGGTGCACTCTTCCACTGACTGACTCCTCCACAAAACCTTAACCATAGGGATCTGTTTGGATCTCAGCTGTCTCACTTGGTAGTCCACTATGGCTCTGTCGCTCCTCAAATGTCAAGTTCTCTTTTAGCTCTATCACATCCATAAAGACATGAGAAGGATCAGGAATGTATTTCCTGAGCATGGAGATGTGAAACACGGGATGAACGTGAGAAAGGTTGGGTGGTAGCTCCAACCGGTAGGCAACTGCTCCAGCTCTATCAGTAACCTCAAAAGGTCCGATATACCGAGGTGCCAACTTGCCCTTCTTTCCAAATCTCATGACTCCCTTCATTGGAGAAACCTTCAGGAATACATAGTCGCCCACTGCAAACTCCACATCCCTCCGTCTGGGGTCTGCATAACTCTTACGTATATCGAAAGCCGTCCTCGATCGTTCCACGATTAAAGGAACTACCTCAAGTGTCTTGCACTAGGTCTACATCATGCACCCTTGCTTCCCCATTTCTGTCCAACACGGAGAGACCTACACTTTCTTCCATATAGCGCCTCATAGGGTGCCATCCCTATCTTTGGAGTGATAATCGTTGTTGTAGGCAAACTCCACCAAAGCTAGTCGCTCATCCCATTGACCTCCAAAATCCAAGACACTCATGCGAAGCATGTCTTCCGATGTTTGGATTGTCCTTTCTGTCGTCTGCGAGGGTGGAAAGTCGCATCAAGTTCAATTGTGTGCCAAGTGCCTCCTGCAACTTTCTCCAAAACCGAGAAGTGAATCGGGGCCCTGTCGGATATTATGGGCGGAACTCCATGCAATCGACTATTTCTCGAATATAGAGCCGAGCATCTTGTGCACGAATATGTAGTCTTCACAGGTAAGAAGTGAGCTGATTTGGTCAAGCGGTCTACAATTACCCATATCGAATCATATCCTCGCGTGGTACGAGGCAACCCAGTCATAAAATCCATAGTGATCATTTCCCACTTCCATTCTGGGATAGGGAGCTCTTGCAGCTTCCCTGACGGTCTCTGGTGTTCAAACTTCACCTTCTGACAAGTCAAGCACTTGGACACAAAATCTGCGATGTCTCTCTTCATGCCATTCCACCAATAGCTATCTTTCACATCATGGTACATCTTGGTGGAACCTGGATGGACACTGTAAAGTGTGTAGTGTGCCTCTTGCATGATTTCATTTCTGAGATTGTCCACATCGGGCACACATATCCTAGAACCTTGCACTAGGGCGCCATCATTAGCAAATCCAAACTCACCACCTTCGCCTTGCTGTACTCTTTCTATGATCTTCATCAATTGTTGGTCTCTGTGCTGGGAAACTCTAACTCTGTCCCTCAAGTCCGCCTCACCAAAAGTGAGCCAACAATACCCCTCATCCGACGGATCTAGGATTAAACCTTGATCCATCAACTCATGTACCTCCCGAATCAACGGTCTATTCTCTCTCTTGAAATGTGCGCCAATCGCGGAAGATTTTCTGCTCAGAGCATCTGCCACAACATTGGCCTTCCCAGGGTGGTACTGGATGGTGCAATCATAGTCTTTCAGAAGCTCCATCCATCTCCTCTGTCTTAAGTTTAAATCCCTCTGCTGGAAGATGTACTTCAAACTTTTGTGGTCGGTGTATATCTCGCACACTTCACCATACAGATAGTGTCTCCAGATCTTTAGTGCAAAGATTACAACCGCCATTTCCAAATCATGGGTGGGGTAGTTCTGCTCATGCCTCTTCAGTGCCTTGAAGCATAAGCCACTACCCTTCCATTCTCGCATCAAAACACACCCTAGGCCAACTCGAGGCGTCACAATACACGGTGTATCCTTCACCACTCACAGGTAGTGTCAACACAGGGGCAGTGGTTAGACACTCCTTAAGCTTCTGGAAACTCACCTCACAGTCATCTGTCCAAATGAATGGAACATTCTTCCTGGTCAACTTAGTTAGGGGAGCCGCTATCCTGGAGAAATCTTGTACAAAACGCCTGTAGTAGCCAGCTAAACCCAGAAAACTTCGCACCTCGATGGTATTGTAGGCCTAAGCCAATCGATTCTGACTTCAATTTTCTTGGGATCCACTTGAATACCGTCACTTGAAACCACGTGTCCCAAGAATGAGATGCTTTCTAGCCAAAATTCACATTTTGAAAATTTGGCATATAGCTGGTGCTCCCTCAACGTCTGCAACACCATCCTCAAGTGCCACACGTGTTCTTCCTCGGTCCGAGAGTATACCAAAATGTCATCTATGAATACGATGACAAAACGGTCCAAAAATGGCTTGAACACCCTGTTCATCAGGTCCATGAAGGCTGCTGGGAGGATCTTTCCATCCACTACCACTGGGCTACCCGGAAATACCATGTCTACGTCTATGTTGTCACTAAGTGGGGTAGCTACTGACAAAGGGCACTCTAAGGTTGTAGGGTTTCTACCCAACCTCATGGCAAACACAGGGGAGACAAATGAGTGCATAGCACCCAGATCTATCAAAACACGAGCCTCATAAGAACAGACCAGAAGAATACCTGCCACAACTGCATTTGAAGCTTGAGCATCCTGGTGGGTCAGGGTGAAAACCCGAGCTTGACCCCTACCCTGAGTGGCAGAACCCTGATACTGACTTCTACCTCCTGATCTGCCTCCAAATCCACATCCCCCTTGTCCTCGGCCCTGTTGGCCACTGAACTGACTGCCTGCCATGTTGGAAGCACCCGGATACAACTGTCGAGGAACATTCGCAATGAGAACCACGTGACCCCATCTCGTGGCTCACGAACATGGGGCATTCTCTAGCAAAGTGACCCGGTTGGCCACACCAAGCATACTCTGATCCCATCAAACAAGGTCCTGAATGTCCTCTCCCACACTGCACAAGGTGCCAAGGAGGATCTGAACTGCACCAATCTGCTGTACCGAACTGACCACCGCCTGGATCCGCACTGCAGATCCTCGTGGTCTCGTATGCAAAACCACTTCTCTTGCTCCTACCCTTTCCTCTGTAATTACCACAGCCACCACCGTCCGAGTACCCATGGAAGGGACACCGAGAACCCTCTGCTCTGTTTTTCTTTGCTCTTCCATTGTCATCCACATAGCTAATCTCAATCATGCAGCTCGATCAACCACCACATCAAAAGACTGATCCGACATCATGGCCAGGTTCGCATACCTCCTGTCAAGCCCCTTTAGGAACCTCTTCACCTTCATAGTTTCTGTAGCTACTGCTGTAGCGGCATATCTGCTCAATTCCAGAAATTCTGTAGCATATTCATCTACAGACCTGCCATTTTGTCTTAAGGCCTCAAAGGCCCACTGCTTCTGATCTCTGAAGCTTTCTGGCACAAACCGATTGATAAAAAGTTCCACAAACTGAGCCCATGTCAAACCCTCCATCCGGGGTAACACGTAGTCATTCATCCATTGTCTAGGCATGGGCCCCATGACATGCTGCACACACTCTATCAATCTTCTATCGATCAATCAGTAATTCTATTCTGCTGTCTGCGAGAATCCAAATCGATATGCATCGTCTGACACATCATAAGTACCAGGCACCAACTTCTTAAAATTTATGATCTGTTTGTAAGGTTCCCCTCTTGGTGCGGTGGACTGCTGCTGCTGTGGAGGGTGGACCATATACTGCGCCATCATGTCGATGGTTCTCTGCAGACCAGCTAGAGTAGCTGCCATAGGGTCCATGGGACCCTGTGCCATGAAAGACTGTTCCTGAACTGTGGGTAGCTGCTCTTCTACTTGAGCAGCTCTAGGCCTCCTACCCCGCCTCCTCGGGCGGCGCCTCATCTGTCTTGACACCTCGTCGGGCACATCTGCTCTGGTGCGATGGCGCTCTCACCTTCTACGCATTTTCCTGAAATTCAGCAGCATTAGCCCACAAAATTCAAAACTGCACATTGCACAGCTCTATAGACTCATATTTACACACAATATATGAAGCAGAAACTAGAAGCAAAGATGACAATGCAAGACGAATATGGACCCTATTTTTCCGCATGTGACACCTAGTAGACTCTTCCCAACACTTTAGACAACTTTTCCCTAAGAATGGAGCCTAAGCTCGATACCACATTTGTCACGACCCAACCTATGGGCCGGACCGGCACTAGGCGACCTAAAGCCCCGAGGCGTAGTAAGCCTTGACTATTCATTAACCCAACTCTAAGGCCCATTTGGGCCCAATATCAAGAAAACAAGCGGACAGTCAGGCCATAAAATGGACTTTCCAACGGGAGTTTTAGACTCACCCGACTGTAAACACAATAAACAATCCATTGGGGAGCTCACCACCCTCCACATACTCATCAACATAATAATAAATGGGAGCTCGGCTCCTCATCCAATCCATCAAAGCAGACTTAAAATATTAAGTTTACAGTCCAACATGAATATAATATTACGGACCAATTTCAAATAATTCACGCTAACACATGCGAAATTCTAAGAGTAAATAAAATTACACAAATATTGATAAACGACTGCGAAGTATAAAAGCGAGTTAACCTGCAATAAATATCCTCCCTGTAGCTTTGTAAAATTTTTGAGCAGAGTGAGCGTTCGACTCGAAGAGTAAAATATCAATCTTAACTATAATCTCTATAACTATCTCAACTAATGCACCTGTGGAGTGAAATGCAACAAAAACAACATTTTCACATCATAACCTCAAAAGGTAATTTGGAGCACTCACACACCTGTAGTATCAATCATAACATATGGGGCCGATCCCCTATCTGACTCTCTTAAATCCAACCTGGTGCCAGCGAATTACTCAAGCTCGGACTTCCACTTAATAACCAAATCGAGGGTCCCAGCGAATTACTCAAGCCGTGACTACCCCTCGAAGGAACGGGTCCCAGCGAATTACTCAAGCCGTGACTACCCCGTCCTATCCATAGTCCACACCACATCACACGCACGCCAACGCACGCACACTGCTCCAAATTACCACAACAACATCCATGGTACATCAACAGTTATGAATGCAACATAAATCGTGCCTAGAGTTTAACTACATAAATATATGCATATAAGTGATGCATGGGCATGCTGAACATATAATAATATCGAAATTATAATTAAAATTAATATTTTACTCACAAACTTGACGACAAATTACTGTGGCGGCTGGGCGGAGGAAGAAGGCTGTCCCGGCTCACCTGACAATCATATTACATTTATTTAATACAATCTGACTCAATACAAACAAAGAAAAGACCAATTACGTCCTAAGTCGTGCCGAAAATCCGGCAGAGTCTCCCCTATACCTAGGACCTACCCAACCTGCAAAAGGGTTCAAAACACACTTCTATACTCACAATCCATATATCAACAGTTCAATTATATCACACAGCCCCTCCTGGGCCCATCAAATCAGTCATCCATCACAATACGCAAAATTTCAATTTAGTCCTTATTATTGATCATTTTTGCAAAAACTGCCCAAACAAGCTCTAAAAATTATAAAACTTTGCCCCGCGGTCCTTAGCAATATTACTAAGCTATTGCAAAAAGAATCGTAATTTTCTAAGCTACCACGAATATTTTATGGATTTTTAATCCTATTTAAGCACTAGAAAATTACGTAAAAACAAGGTTCGGGTTTACCTTTGCCGATTCCGACTTCGGGAACGCGCTCGGGACGTCTGACAATGGGGGGCTAGCCAAAACCTCGGCCCAATTCGGGCACTTTTCCGGTAACGGGTCTGTCTGGCCCGAAATTTGCAGACCCGGTCAACTGTCGAATTTCCGCGAATCGAGGATACCTACACGAAGCCCATAACACGGGGGTTAGTACATAAATTTTTCAGAATTTTCTAAGCTCATTTAATGCTCGGAAAAACACTGCGAAGTTCCGTGGGACCCACCGAAAAACGGTGTCGAAAAAATTCGAAATTTATGTCGTTGCGAAGCTCTCGACGAATGGAGCGTGCTGGTGGCCTCGGTTTTCTCGTGGGATTCACGGTTTTCGAGAAATCTAGCCCAAAAGTCGAAATGGGCTAAAATCTTCCCGAGCAAAAATCGGACAATCCGCTCGATGGATTTCGGCGTTCTTGGTGTCTATGGAAAGCTCTCGCCGAGTAGATGATTTTAGACACAAGACCCGGTCCAATCGGTGGCCGGATCGGCCGGATTTGGCCGAGGAAGCTGGAGCGGCAGCGCGCGGAGGGGAGGAGAGAGAAAAGAAAGAGAAAAGAGAGGGACGACGCGCGCGGGAGAAGAAAAAGGAAAGGGAGCCGGTTCGATTCGACCGGTCCGATCCGGTCCGGTTCGATTCGGCCGGTTCGATTCGAAATACAAAATTTTGAATTTTTACTCTGCCTCGGGACCGAAAACGAGGTCCAAAAATTCCGAAAAAATTCCGTAAAACTCAGAAAAATACGTAGACTCCAAATATATTTTTAGTTTTGCCACGTGGTCTTTAAATTAATTTTTAAAAATCATCAAAGTTTATATTTTCGGAAAATCGAACCCGATTTTTAAAATCCGAAAAATCTCAAAAAAATTCCTAAAATTTAAATAAAATTAAAATATCAAAAATACTCATAAATAATAAAATTTGGGGTGTTACAAACCAGGACTAAATTCAAGGTCCAACATGCAAACAATATAAAAATAAAATATTATAAATTTATTTGGCTAACTCAACTCGATAATTATTAAAAAAACCAAAATTAAGGAAGCCCAATTCAACCATGATACTCAGCATGCACAAACCACTTAATTTCTATTAATTAATATAATACATATATACAATAGTGTCATAGCTAAGTTCTAATAATTAAATAAATAGATAAATGAATAAAAACTATAGAAACTACTAACTAAGAAATATCACAATATGTGGAAAAAAAATACAGGTTAGACCTGAAAATAAATTTGCTCCCTTGCGACCTAGAAAAATATTTAAACAGGAATGAGCGTTCGACTAAAAAAGTTTAGATATTAATTATAATTATAACTTTTATAATTACCTAAAACTAGTCTAGGCATACCTTGAAATGCACATTCATCATATATAACAATTAATCCATCTAATATTTACACGAGAAAATAATTTAGAGCTATTCACGTACTTAGTGTATCACATCACTGCATAAAATATGAGAGCTGATCCCCTATAAAGCTCTTTCAATCCAAATTTTGTCAGCGAGCTCAACTCAAAGTCATGCCTCACCCCAACTTTCTATATCCATAAGGATCAGGTTCCAATGAGACTAACTCAAGCCTCGACTACCCATCCAAATCATATCCATCACACATACACACACACACACATATATATATCTCGAGGGCAACAATCACAAATAATGATCAACAAATAAATATACAACAATAAGAATACCCTTAACATATTTTAAATAATTATACACATAAATAAGTAAATATTTATAAAATTGCATGAGTATGTCAGATATATAAATAATATTGAAATTGCAAAAACAATAAATATTTAACTCACAGATTAATTGATTCGACTGCAGTTGGTCCAACTAGACGAAGAAGGATGGCTGACACCGAACACCTATACAGACATATTGACCTTTATCAATCTACTGATAAAATAATTAATTAATTTAAACTAAAGAAATAAGAATTATTTCTAGGTTCTTATCGAAATTTTGGCAAAGTTTTCTTTATAGCTAAACCTAATCCTCTTTAAGAAAACTTATAAAAAATCAATACTCAAGCCTCTAGACCATAACAGCAAACACAACGCCCATCCGGGATCTACAAGATATCTAATCTATGTCCAATTCTCCATATTCAGTTCAGGTCTCTATACTTTATTACTATCCATTTAATTATCAAATACTTTCCAAAAATTCCAAAAATATTCCTAGGATCCTTCATATCATCTTAAAATCCACACATTTTATTTTAATCATTTTTAAACAAATTAATTAGATAGCTTAATTCTTGGTAAAATTACACAATTTGAATTTAGGATTACTTTTGTAAATTTTGCTACTTGGAATGCATAAAAAATGTCTAAAAATGTTATGATCAACTATAATATTGACTATATTCGGAGACGGACTGCTAGATGTCTGAATCAGGCCAGAAACTTAGTTCCGGGTGCTGGTGAGCTATTGTCGATCAGAGTGCATATCCGAAATGCCCATGAGTTATTGGTAACAGTTTCACAGATGGTTAGTTAAAATTCCACTCCAATCGCCCGATATTGGCCGATTTAGTTTAGGTCATCCGATGAGCATTTTTTCCGTCCGATCTCCGATCGAGGCGTGGTTGGTGTCAAATAGAAGCTTGTGAATAGTAGATGAAGATTGCTAGGCTGGATCACCCTTTCGGTCACTGGTTGGCCTGGATCTAGCTGGAAAGATTGAAAAACACAAAACTTTTCTCTTCCATAACTTCTTCCTCCGGCCATCACCTTACACGAGGTTGGTCCCAAAAGAAAGCTCGTCTTACGAGGATTCCAATGCCAACCAAAACACCTCCATTTGTCGCCAGAAACCACCAAAATCAAACTTGAAAAAAATGCTTCTGTGCATGCATTAAGACCCATATCGCTGTCGTTATGGTTCCCCCATGATCACCGGTAGTTGCTGGGCAGGTGGAGGTGATTGGACTGCGTTGCCTCTTGGCCAGTCTTCAAGAAAGAAAGGAAAGAAAGGGGTGGGGGTTTTGCTGCATTTTTGAAAAAATGTTTTTTTTTTTAACTTTTAATTACCTACTAATACCCTAAACTTCTTAAAACTTTTCAAATCCTCAAAATCTTTTCAATTGGGTCCCAAAATGCAATAATATATAACTAAATAATAAAACATACAATAAATAATATTGATCATTATCTAATAATAATAATAACCAAATTAATAACAACAAAATCAAATCTTAGAGCCAAAACTAATAATAATGAAATAATATATTTTGTTACTTAATTTAATATTAATCTTAAAAACCAATCACTTAGATTAAAAATTAAATCTATTAAATAATTCATAAAACATGTTTAGGAATAAAATAACATTAACATAATATATATAAATAAAAGTATTATAAAATTATAAATTAATTAAATAATATTTAAACACTATATAAAAAAGTATAAGATTTATATTTTAAAATTCAGGTTATTATAATTAATTAAGTTAATTGCCATTAATCATGTGATTATTTTTTTCCCTTGTGGATTTTCATGAAATGGTGGTGTGATCTAGTAATGGAATAGGTCTTACCATCAATTGGCCGCCATTTTTTAAAATAGAGACTCTGGACTTTGACTTTAATGGCGATATTGGACATCTAACGGTCATATTACATTAAATTGAATTAATTTATTTAATTTTTAATATAATTAGTTAGATTTTTATTATTTATAAAATTTAATTAATTTAGTTTAATTAATTCATACAAAATAAAATAATCAATCTGATTAAAATTTTTATGTATATAATATGAATTTTTCTTATTTAGATTCAATTCTTTATATAAAATATATAGTAAAATTTAATTATTAAATATATAAATATTAAATATTTATATATTAAACCTATAACTAAATAAAAATTTACTATGTATTATATTGTTTTGCTTACTTGTGTATTAAAATACTATATTTTTTCATAATTATCTCAATCTTTTCTTTTAACACAAACACACTCTCCCTCTTTGCTAACAATAACCTCCTAATGTCTTTGGATAGAGTGAAAGAATATTTTTGTATAATTAAATAAAATAAGATAATGAAAGATAATGAATTAAAAAATAAATTTTTTTAAAATTTTAAAACTTTTAAAAATCTTAACCCCTTTAAAAAAATTTTTAATCTAAATAAATATAATACTTTAAAAATCTATACATTACCTTCAAAATTTCCATCCCAAACATAGCGTAAGTCGCTTCAACAACGAAGATAGTGGAGTAAGAAAGTCGCACTCTAGGAATCTTTCAATTTTTAGACTTTAGCTAATTTAGGTTTGTTTGGATTTATTTGATTGGTGATTTTGCTAGATTTTTTTTTTTTGTTTTAGTTTGATTATTGTAAATTTTCAATTAATTAAATTTTATATAAAATATATTTATTTTTTAATTTGTCAATTTAATTAAATTCAAAATCAGAGAGACCGTTGCTCTCCTAATAACTCTAGTGGCTAGTGAGTCGGTCACCTTTTTGGTTGAGCGTGAACGTGCAATAGTGATTAATGATGCCATCAGTCGGCAATGCATTGAGCTCCAATTATACTCTTTTTTAAATAAAAAATAATTAGATTTTTATGTTTGGTAAAATGCTATGTTTTAGTATTTCCATTATAAAATTTTCATTAATGTGTTATTAGATAAAAAGGTAAATATAATATCAGTACGAAAACATGTTATTTATTTAACAAATTTAAATAAATGTATTATAAGAGAAGAAATATAAACTCTTAAAACATTAAATAATTTCTCGTTCCATCAATCAGAACCCTACCTGGAGTAGCATAGTGTCTGAAAACCCAAATCTCCAATGCACTTACTCCGCTGGATGGTCTAAAGGTAAGGGTTTTTCAAATTTATTCTCCAACTAAATTTCCCGGGAATTCAGGCTCAGGGGGAAAAAATAAATAATACAGTAGCTAGTTTTCTTCCAAATAAATAAATAAAAAGAATTTTCTCAAAAAAAATAAAATAAAAAGGAGATGGTGAAGTTACAAGTACAGAAAGTACAACATGAATCATGAACCATCAAAATGTAGAAATTATAGTATTATGACTTGTCTTTCTTCCCTGCGTCAGATCCATCTTTCTTTCCAGCAAGAATCATAGAAATCTGGAGGCCTCTGCTAAAGGCTTGATTGAACAGCAGACGAGTTTGGAACTCTGACACAAAAGGAAACCATGACAAAATGGCTATAGGCATGAAGAGTAATAGTCCCATTATGTACTCGTACGCTCTTGCTAGCTCCTTTATTGAGTCCCAGAATCCTATCCTCTTGAACAAGCCCCTGCATGCTTGCCCAATCTTTTCCAGGACAAGGAAAGAAAGGGGAAAAAGTTCATTTTGCAGAGACTACAAATCATTCCTAATATATTATCTTTTCCACCAAATACTGCTGCTCGTTTTCAAGTTTAATAAATCCAAGGCAAACGCCATAAAATATTTGCAATCATTTTGCATAACAAAATATAATTTAATAACAGGAAGTTTAATTAAACCACACAGATTGTCTCAAAATTTGCGTTAGTTTTTCCTTAAAAAGAATTTACAGTAAATTCTTGAATAATATGCAACCCATTTTCTTGTGTGAACTCAAATTTAATTATCTATAAATGTAAACATTTTCCAAACGCTGTAATATAGTCCATGATGACCTAGTTGTAGCAGAACCTCACAGTATATTGCAACTTCATAAAACAACTGAAAGTTTGAACTTACCAGAAGGAGGGCCCACCCAGTGGGCATGAACGCAAGGATTGCAGCAAACAAATCCGTTATTGTGAGTCCAAAAACTATGAATAAGACTGCCATGACTGACATGAAGCCAAGGAACAGAAGCGCCTTCAGAATCCTGAACATAAGCTGGAAATCGATACCAAATCTTCGTCTACCCATTGATACCAACTGGTAGCAGCATTGGAATCACACAACACCAATTCACAAAGTGAATATGTATCTTATGCAGAGAAAAGGAAACAAGAATTTAAATATATAAGAGACTTAAGGAAAAAGATGCTCATGTCAGCCACATCTGAAATACAATAATCTCATATATGTGAATTGTTGAAAACTTTTATCCAGCTATTACTCCCATGTCTCTGTTCAATTGGCATACCTTTAAGACTAAAAGAGCAGTTATCATAACTATCCAAGAAAGGCCATAAACCTACAATAAAAATAAAAGGTAATGATAACAAAGCCTCTAAGATGATTGCAGAAATCTGAATATCAGTCAGAGGATAAGTAACCAAATATTATTCAAATATACATCATACCAGCAAACTTTTGCTATGGTGGGCTATATCAAGGTGGTAGACAATGCCATACTGATAGATAAAGAAACGAAATGCAAGGATTATCTCAACCACCCGTCCCCTTATATTCGTGTGCCTGAGATGTTCTTGTTCTCCATCCCACCAAGATTCCCAACTTTTATCAGGAGGGATCCCAATACCACCCCGATTGCCCATCCACCTCTTCCAGTCTGTCCAATCATCCACTGTTTTTTGCCAGTCAAAACCAGATGGGTTAAACACAAAAGGAGCAAACAACCAGGATCCAACCAGAAACCACATGGAGAATGTGATGAACCAATAAAGATTTGAACTGCGATATGATTCACCAAAGACTTCATACAATACCAAAAGTATAATCAGCTCTAATCCCTTTACAAAGTGACTTCGGGAGTAAGTTCTGTAGTTCTCAGCAAACTTCATATGGAAAACAACAAACCCACGTCCAGTTGCTCTGTACTTCGATCCACCATGCAAAATTGTTCTACCAAAATAATGTGCCTTTGTTCCCAGCTGGAATGTGAAGAATACAGAGGCCAACTGCAGCTGCATAATGACAAAATCACCCAGAGCAGTGCGAAAGCCTTTCTCCAAGCCAATCTCCATGACCATGGGCAGCACTAATATCAGGCCCAACTGAAAAACAGACTGAGTAGCTAAGGCCTCTTCAAGAGCCTTGCTCTGACGTATGCTTGGGCTAGTAAGAATCTCACTTTCTAATCCACTCATTACCATGTATAAACGCCCATATAAGAATACATATACAGTAAGCACAGTTATCTGAAATGACAAAGATCCAAATTAAGTGACAAATATGCAGTTATTGAAGCAGGATTTTATGGATATATTGAAATAGCATCTAAAGAAAAGACGACTTTCTGACCAGGCATCTCACTGTCAATTCTTTTATACTTTTACAAGACCAAAATCGATTTTGACATGATATTTGATAAACTGGGGCAGACAGTTCTTTTATATTAGCCAACTAATGCAGATATTAAGTTCTAAAAGAAGCAATGGCCAGAATCTGAGTTTCTAAATGAAGCAAAAATATTGACGCAGCTCAGATTTTTGTACTAGTCGACGCCAACAGCTTGAAATTTGAACAGTCAACACAATGTTGCCAGTACCGACAAAATATGTTTTTACCATGCATGGAACAGAATCCAATCTAATTCATACATAGCCCAACCACCCAACTTTTACAGGGGCAATCTAGTGATTTGGTGTGTATGGTAAATATTATTTATATATCCCTCTTTGGAAGGTCTAAGACCAATGTATGAAGGAAGATAGTGAAAAAGAGAGAAAGAATTTTTACAATCTGCATCAGCTTGAAAGCGATGACCATAGTCTAGATACTATGAAAGCCCACTTTTTAATGACTGAACTTCTTTGATGACTAATGAGCCAAAGTAACAAAGACATAACAGCTATCTTCTTGATTCCATTAACACAAGCTACTACCCATCAATGATATTTCCATTTTCTCTCCTCTCCAACAGATCAAAAGATATCCTCATCATTCATAACATTGAAGATATTCACAGGCAATCTGACTAGAGGCTAAAACAAAAACTAGCTAGATAATAAATTAAGAGACTAGTTTCAAAAGAAGACAATAGATAAAAAGATCAGTTCAACATACCATGCTACTAAAATAGAAACCAACAGTTGTAAAATAGAACGACAGCATTCTGTAGAAATCAAATCGACGTCCAAGTCGATATACATCACGGCTAAGCGTCTGCTCTCCATTTCCATTTGCAACCTTTGCTTCAAACAATGATATCTGATTCATTCCCACATCACGCCCCTTGCCTACTTGGATATATTCATGATGTGTTATGTATCCCCCCCGCAGAGTTGAATTGAAACCTGAAGAGATCAACATGTTTAACTTTCAAAGTATAAATATCAGTCTGTAATTTTCAGTCTGAAAATTACCTGAAAATATATCCTCGCTTAAGTTTATTATTCTTGAAGCTTTGCTTACGCCACCCCTTGTTATGTGGAAGATCCTATCAAATATATCAGGATGACCATAATGGAATCTCACCCTGTAAAGTTTTACAAAATATTTAGAAGATCATTGAATAATAAGAGCACCAAGTAAGTCAATTGTATGAATCTATCTTATAATATTTGTAATGTAACAAAACAAACGATAATAAATTTGGCAGTTGGATTCAATTGAGAGCACAAATACAGATGATATTCAAAATCAGCCAAGTACCATGAACACAAAAACAATATTGCAGGTAACTGAATAAATTAGTCCACAGAATTCTTTTTTTATTCTGTTTCTTTAGCATTAATTAGAAGAATGTGAGTGTGGAAAAGAAACTTTACACTCTACTCATCATGCTCAATTTCACATTGGGCAAAACTTGATATTCATTGCGCAAAAGGATATTTGATTGTCTATGAGCAATTTAACAAAAAAAAATTTCCACAAAAAAAATTTTCCCTGGACAGATATACATGGCAAATATACGTGTTCCCATATTTGAAAATTATATTGAAGGGGGAAAAACAGAGAGAAATAAAGAGAAAAGAATATCTAACTACAAGAAGGATCACACCAAATGCACAATACATGCAATGCTGCATGACCCCATTGATTAGCGAGTTTACCTCAAAGGATTAGCCAAAATACGTTGGCCAATAGTTACAAAGCTGGTCTCCTGATTGGACATGAACCAAGCAAGTGATGAAACACTGAAATGAAAAGAAAGAAATAAGCACACACGCTAACTTGCAAGGGTAAGTAATATTTTTTTCTAACTGAATAAATACACCAGACCAATGAGCTTCAGTGATATCATTTTTCTATTTTTCATTTTTTGGGTTCAATTTGGTTAGGTTATACTAATAATAATAATAATAATAATAATAATCAGCTATCAACATGGTTACATGAAAAAAACAACTAAGATGAACAAAACAATTAACTACTATAAAATAATAGCTTCCAAAAAAAACTACTATAAAATAATAAACAAATATTTTTTTAAGTGTAAGAGATGTATGCATATATTATCAGAAATATGTTCACATAACAATTGATTATTAATAACAAACAATTAACATTTTCCAGCCACTAGCTAACAACCATAAGGTATCAGTTATCAACTACTAATAACTAAATTAAACAGATCATTAGAATTGAACTTGTGTTGATTTCCATTTGCTTTTAAATAAATCAATACACTTAAACACTTGTTTATTGTTTAGAAAATTTATTTTACATTTATGGTAAGATGGGATTTGATATGAACTTAAGAAAACCACACCCCAAAAGCTTGCTGTTGAGGTTGGAGAGCCCAAGTCCATATATACTCTATATTAAAATTTCATACTTTTAAAGTGGGACACAAGGTTTCTTGCAATGGGATTGTAACATTCCACCACACTTCGGCGCCCCGGCGCTCATGCAGGCTGGCTTTGCGCTAGCTTAATCTAGCCCCGGGTGAACACTGCTGTGCTATTCCGACCTCACTGCCCACGCCGCACGATTGCAACTAGGAGTTATAGTGGACGGCTCTGATATGAACTTGGGAGGACCGCACCCCAAAAGCTAGTTATTGAGGTGGGAGAGCCCAAGTTCATATATACCTCACATTGAAATCTCATACTTTCAATATGGGATACAAGTTTTCTTGCTATGGGATCATAACAAGATTACAATTATATTTGAATTAATAAGAGCTTAATTTTTAAAGCCATATAACTTGTATATTGAAATTTGGTAGGATTCATTTTTTTTTCTTTTCTTATTTTAAATTACAGGATCTGAGAATTAATCTAAAGACTCCTAATATGAAAAAAAAAGCCCTTCTAAAAGCACAACCACCAAAATAACTCAGTAGAGATATTGCAGCTTGGTTAGATTAGGCTTTATAAATAGTTCAGCTCAGTTAGTTTTTAAAGGCTGTGACTGTTTTTTTTTACGCCTAGATTTCAGTTTGGTGTTGTCCAAATTGACATAATCCCTGCTAACTTGTTTGAGCGCAAGACAAGGACCCTTAAAAATTGTCTAAAATGCAAACCATGAAAAATAAAATCAAATTTTATTATGAAATTATGGTCAGGCTGACCTTCCAGTAAATATATGCTCCCTTAGACCTAAGATTGTAGGCTTTCGTGGCCCACGCCTATGTTTTAGAAATTCCTCCAACACATTTCTCATTTTGAAAGCTTCTTCAAAGTAATTATCCTGAAAACAAAGAAAAGCACTATGATTAATTTCTAATTCATCTTAAAAACAAAAAGAAAAATAAAAGGGGTGGAAGCCACCTGATTCATGTCTATAGTCTGAAGGGCTTCTCCACGAGTAAAGATAATGGCATGATTTTGATTTTCAGGTTTACCTTCACCAATTTCATTTGGGGGACCAGGAAGCTTGATTCGGTAGATTTCCTAGCAGTATAAGAAATCAATCAATAATAAGAGGTGTTAGGGATTTGCACAAGAAACAGAAAACAGCTTGTAAACAATAGCAGCATCACAATCACCTATTCACAATTTACCAAAAGCTCATGAGGCCTAAGGCCAAGACAATTGCCTTATGTTCTATGAGTGATGTAGAACAAAGGAAAAGAACCAAGAAGAAGAGAAATGAATGACCAATCCTTGAAAAAGAGAACTAATTCTCAAGATATTATTGATCTCATAAAAATTATCATAACAAAGCTTATCCAATAACAAAAGACCCTAGGTTTTATTTATAGAATTAGGAATCTCAATTATATTAGGATTTTAGAACCCTAATTCAATTCTAATTAAGAATACTAAATTAAACCAAAATAAACTAGAAAATAATAAAATTTCTAAATAATAAACCTAATAAGAATAAAATTCCTAAAGAATCAAACTCTTAAATTTCCTAATTTTATATGGAACATAATTCCTAAATTATATTAGGAATATCACATTTCTATTATGCATTATTCTCTCCTGATTGGAAAAAACTCGTCCTCGAGTCTTGGAATGCATGAGAATCAGAAACTGCATGAGGAGAACAATCAACTCTTTATTCTTGTATGGTAGCAACAAGCTTGAAATCAAGCAGCTTGAAATCAAGCATTTCATGCTTTCCTTTGCATCTCTAAAAAGATTTGGACAAATAAAATCAAGCTTATCAATAATTGAAATGCACTTCAAATCATTTGGAATAACTTGATTTTCTTCAATCTCCACTGAAGTTTCCATAGAGTGATCTTCTTCGTTCTACTCAAGCTTTTGCATTTTCATCAACTTCTTGCTCTAGACTAGATTCTTCAACATGTGAATGTTCAAGACTCGAATCTTTGGATCCTTCAATCTCATAATCTTCATTCTCATCTTTAAGCTGCTCTTCGAATTCTTCTTCTTGTTCATCTTCAGCGTCATATTTCTTCCCTTGATTTATAATTTGAATTTCTTCTTCAAGTGCTTGCAAAGCTATTGATATTTCATTAAGTTCTACTTTTGATAACTCATTAAGCTTTACTTTGGAGAACTTACAACTATGCATTCAATTCTTTCACACTTAAAATCACAAGTTCTTTCTTGCGTTCTTCAAGCTCTCTTTCCTTGACTTGTAAGAATTGTTGTAAATCTTCATATTCGCCTTCTTTATCTAGTAAAATCTGTTTGACCTCTTGATATTCACTACGTAAGAAAGAACACCTTTCAAGATCACCTTTGTAACAATAATTATTTATCCAATGACATAGAGATAGTAAATGACCCTTATTAAATCTAATGTCATAATTAATTTCTTTGAGAACATTTTTGCAGTAATTGATCTCCTCTTCTAGCCTCTTAATATAAGTGTTCATGATATTCAATTAAGAAAACATACCTCCTCCAGAAAATTCAAACTTCATTGTCAAATTCTATTGACATGGTAGAAATCTAGTGCAAGTCGGAGTACAAAAAAGACTTGGTGAGCACAACTTAGTTTGGGGTGGATCTAACCGACCTGTGAGGTTAAAGCTCCAGGGATGCCAAAACAAGGTTCTGACTTCTGATGGTGCTCTGTTTCTCGAAGTTTTGTTCTAGTTTTTTTTTTTCAAATAGCAAAAGGTAGAAAAAGTTTTAGATGGTTTAAGTGGAAATTTTGGCTGGATGAACAAAGGCAGAAATTTCGAAGGCTAAAACAGAAGAATGTTTGAATGGGATGTTTGGAAAATTTTTAGGAAGCTATGGAATTTGGATTGAATTTTAGGCTCTAATACCAAAATTGATGTAGAACAAAGGGAAATAACAAAGAAGAAGAGAAATCAAGAACCAATCCTTGAAAAAGAGAACTAATTCTCAAGATATTATTTATCTCATAGAAATTGTCATAACAAAACTTATCCAATAACAATAGAAACCCTAAGTCTTATTTACAAAATTAGGAATCCCAATCATATTAGGATTTTAGAAACCTAATTCAATCCTAATAAGGGATACTAAATTAAACCAGAATAAACTAGGAAATAATAACATTCTTAAATAATAGACCTAATAAGAATAAAATTCCTAAAAAAATAAAACTCTTAATTTTCCTAATTTTACATGGAACATAATTTCTAAATTGTATTGGGGATATCATCTTCCTATTCTGCATTAATGAGCCATAAAATATTCCTCGTAACCAGCATTAGTATCACGGCGTCTAGATTAGCAATTTAGGAAAATCACGTTGTGGAAGCAGCAAATTGTTGCTTTACCAACAACCAGCCTTTGAGAAGCCTAAGGGCTGCAAATGTGGGATTAAAACTAAATTTTAGCCTAGAAATCCTGCAGCAAACAACTTCCACATGAAAAAGGAAATAGGTTCCATACCTCATCCAACTTGTCACCTCCTTTGACCAGAACAGAGTAATAAACCTTCTGAGATTTTCCATTGACTGTATCCTCTCGTTCATCTATGTAAGCAACACGTAGTGATGGATACCTACAGAAATTTCACAGAATTAAGGATGCCATCAACTTTGCAGATTTGAATAAAGGAACTGCTTATAATGGCTTCAGCAGTAATTTAACTTACGTTAACATGAGATTTAGAATATTACTGTAACAACTTCTATCTCGAGCATCAGGGGATTTTTTCTGGTTTCCGTAAGCTTGACAAGACACAACATAGGTGAACTTCAAATCTGCCAGAGCTTGTGCGTGATCAAGGAAAGCTTTCTGATTAAGTTGATCCTGCCCGCTTAATTCCTTGGTGTGGCTTGCTGGTGACAGAAAACAGCAACTAGTTTATTAAGGAAAGAAATGCAACAGAACCAAATCCTGAGATTCAGATTTGAAGCAAAATATCTACATATAAATCACAAACCATTGTCTCCTGTGAATTCCAGGTTGCACTGAACTTCCAGAGCCTTCTTATAGTACATCATCCCCCTCACTGGTGGAAAGTTTTAAATAGATGATATAGCTTAAATAAGATGCAGAAAAGAAATGAAACCAGTACAAGATAGCATGCAAATCACTACTATATACACCTGTTCTAGCAAGTGTTTGCCCCCTGTAAGATACCCACTGACGAAGAAACTCTGTCTTTTCTTTGGCAGAGTAAGTAGGGTCGTGATCTACTCGTTCCTCAAAATTTTTCCATTCATCTGGAATGTGGTCCATGCAGTTTAGCAAGTTCAAATTCACCACAAAACAAACTAGCAGCAACAGATCTGAAACTCACCACGATATATTGTCTTCAGGTAGAACAACATTGTTATCCCATCTTCATTTTCCTTATTAAGATCATCTTCCGAATAAAGAACATCTTCTTTGTAATATGGAGTCAACACACTATCCATAAAAACAAAGCACATTTAATGTCAGAGAAACAAAATTAAAATAAGTAGCAATTTATTTTCTGACCTATGTACAATACCTGAATGGAAGCATGTAATTCAATTGTGTAACATATGAAGATTAAATGAGCAACTAATTGTAAAGGTAATCAATAAGATAAGCAATCCTGAACACAATTTTTATATATCATTTCTTCATTTTTTGATGATTGATGATATCTATGCATTAGGAATGTACATATAACTTAATACTTGCCATCTGACAACCTACAATATTGTCCCTTGACAAGAATGGTTTTGTAACCACTAACCTAAAGGAGAGCATGTCCCGGACTTTTGGAGCAGTTGGCATTTTCATGAATAAGGAATTTGCAAAGAAAGTGATACGGCGGCGAGCATCCAAGTTTGATGGTACATTTATGGCAGATTCCTTTGTGGTCAAAAGCAAACGAAGCCTAACAACCTGGGGGGAAATGTTACAACAGAATAAAAACAGAAGCTCTTTACATAGAATGACAAGATGATATCTACGATAAGTATGTGAGTATCAAGAGCACCTTCTCCCTCCATGATTTGTTTTGTGTAAGAGCAATATTTATCTTTCCAAAGCTCTGCTCTATCTTGACATTTTGATCATCCATAGTGGCAGAGTGAGCTCTTTCCAGGATTCTGCACAACAGAAAAACCATGGCAAATAATTTAGTTGTGAAGGTTCATTTTGTCAAAAAACTGAAACCAGGTTAAGCTTCCCAGCATATTTGAAATTCTTCAGCACTTACTCATGGCCATGAATCATAATATCTTTGGTAATAATTTCTATGATATCCTGGAGAACATTAATTATCTGAGATTTGTACGCATCAACATCTTCACTGTCATCTAGCTCTAGCTGTCAACATATGAGTAGCATGAGTGCTCAAATCTTAGAAGGACCATGATGATATGTTCATTGACAAAATAACTAGTATAGAAGAAAATGTAAAGAGGAAAAATGGAATCACAAGGAAAGCACCATACCAAGACTTTTAGAAACTTCTCCAACTTTTCACTGAGTAAAGGCAAGCCACTCATCCGGAATTCACTCAAAAATTTATTTTGTTGAATGCTTAAGTCCACTTCATAACAAATGTTTTTTACAATCCTATTTCAGAAGGTAAGCAGAAAAAGAAGTAAGAAAAAAAATAAGGAACTGATAGGCTTCTAAGGGGAAAAAACTATGATTGCATTTTCATTGTCATTATTTTAACAATCAAATAGAGCCAGGTTGCATCACAGATTATTTATAGGATTTGAATGCCTCTTACTTCCTATCTGCATCATCTTCCAAAAGGCCATATACTATGTCCCTCAACATCTCATAGGTCTCGATTACTGCTGAAAGCATATAATCATCCATTTTCTTAAATAAGTCAGTATCTTCCTTCCCCCTGAAATCTTTTGCCATGTCCAATGCTATAGGAATCTAATACGTTGATCAAAGCAAGGAAATAAGTTAGACATAATTTGTGTTGCTCATTGATGTTAACAATGGGTCACAGTTTATACCTTGCTAGCAAGTAAAAAGGGAGGCCACTGAACAACAGATATATCAGTTGAAGAATACGGCACAAGTAGCAAGTCTCTTTCACTGAACAGTGAAAAAACAACAAATATTAGGAATATAAAGTATGACATGTTAGAAATATTCAATAAATCTTTAAGCAAGAAGAGTCTCAACTGGTTGCTGATCAAATCTTCGTTTCTCATAGAATTGATGAACTCATTCCACACCCGAGAAAAATTTGCAATATTTTTTCTTTCAATCAATGCTTTCTGCCATGAAGAAATGCTACTTTAGCCAAAGACAAAAAAGAAATAATAAATAGATAAATAACGAGGTTCAAATTGAATGCTAAATAAAACAGATCAGGAAAACCAAAAAAAAAAAGGCTTGCATTTATGTTTTGGTAAATAAAATGCATATAAAGCGGAAACATATACAAAAATTCCAGAAAACAAAAATCAAAATTCCTAGATCTGTTAGAATTGCTACCTCTGCATATTTATCCTCTTTAGATGATGGAACAAGACGGAAACTGAAAGCTGAAGGCACAGACTCAAATCTAGACCGTAACATTCCAAGTGTTCGTATCTGGAATTGCCAAAGGTTTATACAGTATCATTTAGGATAAAAACCATAATCTGTAGATAATATATTTTTTACAATCAATTATAAAATAAAACCTCAATTCTAAAAGGATGATAAAGCACACATGATAACTAACAAAATTATATTTGCTGCTTTATAATTGTATGAACAATGAACAGCCACTTACCTCACCCAAATGGCTAAAGGCTCCATGAATCCCACCAAAAATAGTAGAAAATATGGCATACCATATTTGACAGTCCATAAAATAAACCTAATGCACCAACAGACAGAAATTATCATAACTAATAACATAACTGAGAACAAATTCAAAATGTTGCATGATGTTATGCAGTCCACTTACCAGCACAATTGGAGCCCATATAGCAATAACAACACCAATGTTGTGGGTAACTACAGCAGTTTCAAAAATATGACTTGGTACAATTATAGCCACACAACAAAAGAAATTAGGAATAATCACAAAAAATGATGAAATGCTACCATTTGGAAAGAACTCGTGCCATTGATAGTTGTCAATATGCATACCCATAATCAATTTGGTTGGTCCAACCAAAGGCAGTATCTATTGACAAAATATGTAAAATACATCTTAAAAATTGATGAATATGCGAAACAATAGTAGAAAATTAAACATTCTACGTAAAATGAAAAAGGAATCTAAACCATCCATATAAGACAATAAAAATGTCTGTTTATTGAGATCCAAGAAAAGGAGTTTGCTAGTATGTTTTAGATTCTTATTCTTCTTTTTCCCCTTATATCAATAAAACGTTAATAAAAAAGCTACATAATTAGACTCTAAATGAAAGTCAATTTATAAGAACTTTCTATAAGCTTCAAGAGAAGTTTCTATTGTTTTAGTCAAGAGTCATATGCTTGAAGAGAAGTTTCTATTGTTTCAGTTGAGAGCCAGTAAAGTTCAGCGCTCTCACTACTACTTTAATATAATAAGATTATTATTTCCAGAAAAAGGATAAATTTAGGAAAGCCCGATTTCATCTCATTTAGGGGCTTGAACATTATTCCTTCTCATGTTTTCTTTATGCATGAATTCACCCTTAATTGCAAATTTTACATTGCATAAATATTCTTAAACGTGTAAAGTACCTATATAGGTAACAAGCCATGCTACAAGCAAAACATCAATTTCCCTGGTGGAAAAAGGACACCTGTTTGTCAACTTTTTTCTGACTGTGTTTATATGAATTTTGCATATTTACATGTGAGTGTGTGCATAATAAAAAAGATTACTGATATATTCATTCAAACAACTATTTAAACATTTTTTGTGTGCAAATGCATATGATATCAGATAAGCAATAAAGTTGTATTGCAGGGGATATCAAGATAACAAGAATTTTAAGGAGAAGAACCTCCACGTAGTAGCTAAATGCTAACTTGCTAATTAGCAGTATGATCCAAAAC
Organism: Hevea brasiliensis; assembly: GCF_030052815.1. NCBI lineage: Eukaryota > Viridiplantae > Streptophyta > Magnoliopsida > Malpighiales > Euphorbiaceae > Hevea > Hevea brasiliensis. Next base: position 60,494,709 of record NC_079508.1, read on the forward strand.
AGTGTATACCTAACAAAAGAAAATGTAATTAAGTTAGTACAAGGAAAAAATCTCCAAGTATAGCAGCAGCAGCACATCATAAATTTCCCAAGTTAGAACCTTAAAATCATTCAAAAGATTGTCACGAAATTGAGCAATTTCCTTTAACATTTGCTACCACAAAAATAACAACAGTAATGAGATAAAATAAAATGAAAAACACCTTTACAACCTAGACTATTCATTTATCTTACTTTAAAAGTGTGAACATATCTTCATGCATGCCTCTTCCTACATATAGTTTTGGCTGCGGTACAGAGAAATGGACATTAATTAACACCCAAGTTAAACTTGAAAAGACAAAAAAAAAAAATAATAATAATATCAACCAAACAAGAAAAAAATATTTTCAGTCAGAAGTAGTGGTGCTAAATATGCTTGCCTGAGCCCACCACATAATTAAAGTCATAATCCGCCAGTTTGAACGCTCCATTTTTCTCCGCAAAGGTGGAAGCACAAAAAGTACAGCAGCCAAAACATTGGGTAGCAAATACAATGCAACAGCATAATTATAAAATTCCTGATTCTGCCAATCTCTAGCCCAATTGCTAAACAATTTTACAAGACCTGTTGGATTCTGCACAGAACTGGAGTAACCAATTGGCAGAACTACAGCCCACACAGCTGCTACTGCAAACTTCAGAAGGTATCTTAGTATCTGTGTGGCTTTTAAGCTCCTCCAGGCATTAAGACTAAGAACTATATCCAGAGCAGCTGCAAGAAAGATAATACACCAAAAGCAACCATATAACATGCCACCAAAACACAAAAAAACTCGCTACAATGCTTGAAACTGTTATATTTACACTTAAAATAAAATACAAATTACAGAAAGTAATAAATCATAAAGCTTTTGTTTATTTGGTTGATGTCCAGAAGCAGTGGTGTGCATTCAATTAGTTTACTTGAACCAGATTGAATATAATGTACAACCAAAATAACCAAAGTTAATGAAATGAATAAACAAACAACACCGAACTACAGATAAAACTGAAATAACAGAACCACAAAATTTAAGTTTGGTTATTTTTAATTTTTTGTCATTTCATTTTACTTTCTTTCTAGCCATAAAACAATTTAGCGTTTTCAAGTTGCATTTAGGTTTTAGGTTCAAAAAATGGAGAAAAAAAAAAAACTAGTTTGTTAATACTAATAATGATAAGGCCACAAATATAAGCTCCTAAATGCACATAATACAAACAAGGAGTTATTAGCGGTGTGTAATCATCCAATAAAAGAATAAAAATAAAAAGAGGGGATGAAAACTTTGGATCTAGAGATTAAATCTTAATGATTTTTCTTTAAGAAAAATAATTTCAAATTTTCTCATAAAATATTTAAACAATTGGTCATTTTTCTTAAATTTTTAAAATTAAATCAAAATAATAACCAATGTCAGAAAATTTAAAAAAAAAAATGAACCGATAACAGAATAAGGCTAAATTGAAGTAATTAAAGTTTCAGTGATACCTTGGAGAAAATTGAGAAAAGCAGAAGTGACAAAAATGCTCAAAACACGTCTGAAGACATCCTCATTGAAAAAATCAACAATTGATCCTGATGAACTCCATGCAATAATAACCATAGCCTGAAAAACAAGCAAGATGAAGTTGATTCCTCATGAAGAATATGATTAAAAACCAATTCTTGTAACATTTAAGCTACCTGAAAAGCCAATATAAAGAATATCCACATTCTGTCAAAACTTCTATAGAGGTGCCAAAAAGTGCGAACTTCAACAAAATTTGTTTTAGGCTTCCTATGTCCAGTAGTGCCCTGATTAGATCTCTGCAACAAAACAAATTTGGACAATAACTTTTTAGAAAGTGATACTAGATGAACCTCTTCCCATCCATTAAAACCTAGAAAACGACCTGCATAATAAGATGCCAAAAATACATATAACTTCAAACAATTTTACAAGGATCAAGAGAAGAAAATTTGAGAATTGAAATGTACACATTTCACTAATATAAAGTAAATATTGTAAGCAATCATAAGATTGTTTTTTTTTTCATAAGAGATGTTTATCATCTATATGTATCCTCATATATCTTTCTTTTTTCGTTTGCCACAAATATCAAATCTTAGCTATATTCTTCTATGATTACTCATAGCACACAAATATATCCAAGTTCTTTTTATCCTTTTCATATATTGTCTCTACATATCCCCTTGCAAAACATATCTTCCAAATACCCTTTGTCAATGAATGGTTCTTTTGCACGTTCATGCATTGAATTGTTGGATGATACATTTTTTCCCTGTCTAGAATAATATGCAATCTTTCCATGCTGCAAAATACCTCTCTCATGGAAAAATGTCCAACCTAAATAATGATACTAGCATTATTTGTTAGTATTTTTACTTCTATGAAATATCAAATTAGAAGATGAGTAGATGACATATGTAAAAGAGTTTATGCCATCTTCAACTTTAATAGAATACTTCAGCTCCTATAATTAATGAATATGTATGTTTGTGTGTATACATATGAAGGGTGAAATTATAAATTTCACCCAAGATACCTAAATTTAGGGCATTGTAACAACATGGCATCTAAATTTTAATTTACAACATAAACCCCCCTCAATTTTAAATGAATTAACCCTCATGACCCATAATAGCCAGTTCCCCAGTTAATCCTATTGATGTGACATCATTTTATTTTTTAAAAAATTGAAATTACTTTTTCTACCCCCAAATAAAAAACCCTACCTACCATCATCTCTCCTCTCTTCTCTGTTTCTTCCTTACCACCTAATTCCCCCTCTCTTTCTTCTCATCCCCTTCCTCCCCTCCTCCTCTCCTGCATACTCCATTTCTCTCTCGTTGTCCATGGTTACACTTTTCATGTTGAGGATAGCTCCCTTTAGTTGCCAGTCCAATCACCAGATGGGTTTCACCTTGGCAATATTTTTGCTCCGCAAGGTTTAGATTCTCGCCATCGATTGCAAACAAATATTTGACCACTCACTACTAAGCCATTCATCATATAGGCAAGGCTCATTATTTTCTGGAAGCCCATGCAGCTTAGAGTGGAAGCATTTCTCCAAAACATTGGATTTGGGCTCTGTTACAGGCTTGAACCTGGTTATTGGAAAGATTCTGAGTCAACTCACCAAAAGAGACGCTCGAATCTTATATGGGTATTGGTTTTTTGCAATTGCCCTGCAGTTTCGATGCTATTGGTTGTTTCTCCTAGATAAAAACATTGTAGAACCCAACCATCCATCTTGGACACTGCCTCTCGGCCCTCTCTACATGGTTTAGATTCTCACCTAGTTTTGAGGGGAATTTTTAATAGCCAATGCCAATATCACTGCACTCTACAATCAGCCAATCACTTGGGCAACTCATTAAAGGACAGGATCCAAGTACGAGGAGATATTCATGGCCATTCATATGAGGCTGAATTGGATCTTGGTGCTCCTACTATAGCAATGTCACTCAATTGCTTGTTTGGTTATGGATTTGTTTTCATGTCTCTGCTTTTTGTTTAAACCATGGTTTCTCTAGATCTGCTCCCATTCCAAATTTATACTTGAATTTGTATTTGGATTTGATTATGCAGTTGTATTTTATTCAATTTTTTTGTTTATTTGAATTTTTCTGCCTAGATTTGATTGTGGAATTATATGAGTTTTGATATTGTGAATTTAAATTTATTATTATTTTTTGTATTTGGTTTGTTAATTATTTATATTTTTTTACTATATTTTGGTTTGAATTTGGATTCTTTTTCATTTGTGATATGTGTTGAGTTAGTATATAACAGCTATAACAATAACTAAGCCTTAATCCCAATCTAGTTAAGTGGACTATATTGATCCTTTTTTGCTATTCAACTCTATTTGAGACCAATTTCACAATGTATAGGGTTGATATGTGAGATAAATCGAGACTCAGTGAGAGGGTTAATGGGAGAGAAAGTGTGCGAGAGAGAGAGAGAGAGAGAGTGTTTGAGAGAGAGTGAGAGAAAGAGAGAGAAAGAGAGAGGTAGATATAGATAGAATATGGGTGGGAGAGATGGTTATTTAGGGGCATTTAATTCATTAATTTTTTTTAGGGGCATTTAAGTCATTTTACCATGTTGTAACCGATAAACTGACTATAATGGGTTTTTTTTTTTTAATTCAATTGAAGTTGAGGGGTTTTATGTTACAATTTCAATTTTAGGTACCACACTATTACAGTATAGTTTTATGTTACAATTTCAATTTTAGGTACCACACTATTACAGTATAGCACTCTAAGTTCAGGTATCTTGTGTAAAATTTACCCTACGTATGACTAACATGATTTAACTAGAAAGAGAGACAAATAGAGAATTACCTCATTTGTAGGCTCATCTGAATGAACAAAAAAATCAGCTTTAAGATCCATTGGCCACTCTAACTTGAAACATTTGTCAGACCTAGAGAGATAGGAAGAGTTCAGCTAGTTTTCTGACTTAAGTATACAAACAGAATTTACCATTCAAGATACCCACCAAAAGTATTCGTTTAGATCATCATAATTTCTCCATTTTGAATGGCTTGCCTTGCCTCCTTTGTTTCTCTTTGATTCCTTTTTCACATGAAATAAAATCATTTTCCAGAACATAAACATGCAAAAGAATGCGTATGAATAAAACAAAGAGCAGATTGCAATGAAATACCTTTCGCACAACTTGGTAAATTGGAGTTATAACATTCCTCAAAAAAGCTTCATGGTCAGGAGCTGCTGTTTCATATGTCTCTCCACTAACAGGATGCACATTGCTATATAATATTCCAAAGACCTCATCTGCCATCTTATACATGAAGAGAGGAAAAAGCATTAATTTCAAGTTGATGAAGATGAGAAAAAAGGCAACTCAACACATCACATACAAGAGGCATGGTTCATCTGAAGTTCTAAGATATAATAACTACCAGCAAAAAGGTAAGACTTTATTTTTACAAAAACAATATTTTTACAAAAACAAAAGAAAGGTATGTTATCATCTTCAACATCAATTGTTGCTTTAAGTTGGTTTATTAGATAATCAAACACAACAGTATTTTAGAAAGTTAATTTAAAAAACTCACTTTATGGAAGATATAGCAAATGCATTCCGGCATGAATCGAATATTTGAAGCTTCACCCCATATGAGAAGATAGAGGCCAATGTAGATAAGCTCTAACTGTTGTTCATTAGAACCGTGTGGAAACCTGCAGAACCAAAATTAAGGCAACTAAATTAAGATTTCATGCCTATTATAGTTCAAGAAACACTGGGATGCTTTGATATTGAAAAAAAAAATACCTAAGATTATCTTCACAACGCAAGTAGTCACACCATGAACGATAGTTCTTAAATATTTTATCCATCAATTGCTTTATAGTGCCACTATCAAGCTGCAATAAGCTTCTAATCAATCTTCAATGAACAATACACAAAGATACCCAAGAAAAAAGAAAAAGCTCTTATAGGCTACAGAGGAAATAGAAGAATTTATTTCAAAGGAATTATAAAGCAATTTTCATTTATGATCTTTACCATAGAATAATTTTCGAGCGTCCTTTTCCTTGCATCAATATTGGCTAGTAACAATATAAGGTGCTCCCTCTGATTAGCCACATTTCCTCTCTTTGATCCACAAAAATAGATAGGACAACAACATGTGGTTAGATAAACTGACTTTTGTTTCATTGAAATTCATACGATATGATAAAACAAGTAGGACTGTAGGAGTAATAATTGAAACCAAAAAACTCACACTCATAAAGTTGACTTGTTTATGCAAATAAAAGGTAGGGTAATTTAACTTGTGGATGCTCAAGAGTACTAATGAAATCCATGTTATATGCTTTAGTGAATATCCAGTGAAAGCATGGATTCAAATATTGATTGTTACATAATGTAACAGCATTTATAAAATAGTTTTTCCATGATTTAAAAAATTTGAGGCATACAAATTCACAAAGCACCAGTTTTATATATCCAAATTCAAACGTTATTTGAGGATTAACTTTGGTAAGTGACATTAACATCCTCCACAACAGAAAACCGTGGAGCTTAATTTGTTTTTATGATTTCATCTATAAAAAGGCATTACTACAGATTCTGTAGTTCTGTAGAAAACAACTATTTGCATGTTGTTCTTGTTTTTGTGTTTAGAACCTTGAATACTTAATGCTTTAGGAAACAATTTATCTTGGAGAAATCTTGTGATACTATATTTCCATGAGCATTCAAGAGAAATACATTGTCTAGTTGTAGACTTCCTCATTGCCATGTTAAGATTTACTAGCTTCTGAAACAATAATAATTCTGTTCAGATTTCCTCCATAATTACAGAAAATAAAATCACCTAATAGCTTCTTAAGGGAGATTAAAATTAAAGACTGCAAATCCTTTAAGAAGTTTAGAGGTCTTTGGTAACTATGCATGCAGACTAGGTATAAAGGCCCACCAACATAAGACCCAAAGCCTATGTCACAACAGATGCAAATATAAAAAAGAAAAAGAAGAGATGAATTCAATGTCACCTGAAAACCAAAAACAGAAGAAAGCCAATCAAGAATGTCATTGACTGATTTAACCCTTTCCTTAGGCATGTCATGTGGGGCATCACGTGCCAGGCTAATTCTAGGCATTGGAAGATTATCCACATTACGTAAAGCGTGAAGTGCAGCTTTGATCTACATTTTTAAAAAATAAAAGTGATAGCCATGATGACTTCTAGGCAATTAGCATAAATTGATAAATATAAATAGCGGAACAAAACCAAATAAGATATACTGCACGTGTCCAACCTCAGGAAGTTCCATAATTGCAGGTTTTATCCCTGCAGCATACAATGGAAGAATGTTGTAATGCTCATACTGTTCCCTCAACTTTTCAACATCCCGTGCATATCTTTTTGTCTGTGATGAAAAACAAAAATTTAATAACACTTCTTAAGTACATGCCACATGTAAAAAGGTGCCTTAAGATCTTGTGCCCAGCTATGAAAGCAAATAAATCAAACCTCATTTTCAATTTTTGGAGCAGGTACAACTGCTATCAGCACATCATATAATACTGCTGCAATCTGAAGAATCTTAGCCATCTCTTCCCTTCAAGATAGCAGAAAACCAAAGATCAGGATGCTTTATGTGCTTAATAAAACTTGGGCACTCAAACAGTTGTATAGAAGGAAAATAGGCTAATTAGAGATCATGACTTACGGTTTTTTCACATATTGGCCTTCTTTTACATTGTCCACATAGAATTTCTGGTAATATAGCTGGATTTCTTTTGGATCAGTTCCTGCAAGCTGACGTTGTGTTTCAAGTTCTTCCTACAACAAAGAAAAATCCAAAGATCAAAATCATTTTTCAACTCAACAACTGTGAAATATAATCCAGATTTGTTCTAGTTATTGGAATTTGAACAATCACTAAGACATGATGAAAAATTAAAGGCCAAGAAATTCATTAAGTCAATCATAAAAAGTGAACAGGTTGCTCGTTCTCATCTATTAGGAATCTGTAATGAGGCTAAACTGTCTATCCATTTCATAATTTTCAATATATACTTTCAAAGTCAATGTTTTCTTTATTAATGGAACTGAAGTTCACTCTGGACCTTTTATTCAAATTAAGAGCCAGGAGACTAGAAGCATAGGAGACATGGCACACAACTTCAAAGAAAAGCCAAGACCACTCCCCAATCTAACCTAGACCCTTCATTCAAAGAAGACACCTCTGTTAATAAGTACTACACTTTGTGATGTAATTGGTTTACACTCCTTGGTTCTTGGAAATTTGATGGTAGTGTACGTATGGAAACAAATGTTAAAGTTTCAATGCATTAATGGATAAAATTAAAAGATTTGGCTACAAATGATAATGAATACAAATTTGAATTTTTAAGGTTATTTGGAAAAAGAAATAAAAAGGAAGTGAAGGAGAGGGAGGGGGGGGGGGGGGAGGAGAGGAAGAGGGGGGGTTGGAGGGAGGGAAGGGGTGGGAAAAAAAAAAAAAAAACACTACATACCATAAAGTATCATATCCTATATCAACTCTGTCTGAATACCTAGCACACAGGATGTCTAAGGTAAGGGTAATCATAACAAACATCATCAACTAAGTTTTACCTAAAATCTCAATAACAGTCCATATTGAGAATAATAACGGTCCATATTCCTGTCTTTCCTTGTTTATTTGTGATACTGAATCGATCCCCCTTGTTCAATCCTACTTATCTGAATAATTTCCTACCTTTCATATCTTTCAAATAAAAGGGACCTAAACTGTAATTTGCAAGCTGTCCTAGATTACTATCAGAAAGAATTTATTCAGAATACCACAAACAAACTTTCCTGAAATCCTGGTGATGACACCCAACAAAATGTAACATTCAGCAACAAATGGCTCAGAAATATATCACTGTACAAAAGAATCAGATTATGGGGAATCAGTTTTACCTTCTCAAGCCTATGCAACAGATAGGTCTTGAACTGACGAACACCACGTCCACTTGAGTTTGGGTCCATCCTGTGAGCCTTCTCAAGAGCATGGAAGCGGCCTAATTTAGATAACAGAATAACAAGGTTAGGGAATGACAAAATGTAAAATTTTGGCAAAGCAACAGGCACTTTTCACCATGCATAATACATGACAGTCTTCAGCAATGGCACAAAATCAGTAAAAAAAAACATTGTGAATGTAATTTAAATGTAGCATGTAACGCAAACATGGTAAGAGGGGGAAATGCAAGATCAGTCTTTGCTTTATTTTTTTAGGAAAGGAAATCTCCCAACCTTATGACCAAAGAAATCATGGTGAGCTTAAATTCACTGCACTAAGAAATGTCGGTTAGCATTCAAAGTCTTTATAATATTTTTGGTTCCAACTAGTACTCTGTCCATGGTTAAGACAAATGTCTCAAACACATCTTGGTGCAAAGGCTCCAAGTATGCACTTTATCACAACTTTCCCACAAATAGTCAGACCATGTACTAAAAGGTAGATAATAAGGTCTATTTTACAACAAATTAAAGAAAAAAAATAATAAAAGAGAGTCAAAGCAAAGCCCTTGCTTATGAAATTCAAATGAAATGGAAGCTGAATAGTCAGACAGGATAGCACACCAAAAGAACAAAAGAAGAAACCTTTTCTTGGTCCATGCTATAGAAGAAGAAGAATTATAAAAATAATAGAAATGAAGAACAGGGATAACATCCTATCTCAAAACCATTTCTTCTAAATAGGCCACAACACACACACACACACACACACACAAAATGTTAAAAAGAAAGATCTCTGTTGAAACAAACCTCTCCTAACCAAAGCCCTTAATCAGAAATTTAACTTTGAACCTCACCAGGAAAGCATGAATGAAGAAACCTTTATCCACAATCGCTCAATTAAATTAGTAGTGCTTATAAGTTGTTGCGATTATTTGAGATCAGCTACAAATAAATATTTAATTCAAATCAAATCATAAGGACCAGATAAATAGTCGCCCCCCTACTATGAAAAGTAGTCCAACCCAAATGCATCCATTCTCTTTAAAGATTTTATTTGACATTAAAACAACTGCCAATATAAGTGCATTTCTAATTGATATTTTGTAATTTTTTTTTATCCTGTATAACCAGTAAAGCTCTCTAATTTGGTAACCAGCTATTGGGATGTCATAGCTTAAATGGATAAGGATCAAAATGTGCTAGCAACAACAATTACTTATATGCTATTGCATTCACATGGACCAAAATTAGAAGTATGAACTAGTAATACTCAACTACTCCCCACTGCCTAGGCCAAAAAGAAAACAATATATAAATAAAAAGTAGACCTGTGCAAAATCTGGTTGTAAGGTTGGACTTCATTGGCTTTCTCTATCTCCCTACTGAAAAGGAAATTTGACTAAAAAGAGAATAAATTTAAAAAAAAAAATAGCGCGCCATAGCCAGACACTAAATTGACCTAGATAAAGTATGAAAACAAAAATATAATTGAAAACAATATAAGAAAAAGATCTGTTCCGATAAAAGAGGTTCCAGAACTGTTATACATCTATAACTTCAGAAAAAAAGTTAAAATGACTGGTCAGTCCTGAAGTAACATCCGTACAAAAATTAATCTTTACAATTTTTAAACACTACTTTCAAGTCCTAAACATAAAACGTCCATAAACATAACACATCTCCAAAGTAACTTTCCTCTTTGCTCACCAAACATATCAAATAGTTTATTTCAAACATCCCAAGAGACAAAATATTCAATAAAAATATGGCCTAGGTCTCATCATCACAATGACACGCACATCAGGGGGCAAATTGTCACTAAAAAGCTCTGCTTTTTTTATGCAAAACTTGTCTTTGGAAATAGTGTTTGTGCCAAACATTTGTGAAAGAAGAAGGCACCAGAGGTGATAAGATGACCTCTAACATACGGCAAAGAGACCTTGTGCTGTTTGGTATTTGAAGCATATTAGATAAAAAATTATTATTATTATTATTATTATTATTATTATTATTATTATTATTATTATTATTATTATTATATCTTTCAATAACGAAAACCATGAGAATATTTGGACTTTGGACTCAATATCTTTTAACTTTATTTCAACTTACTAGAATGGAAGAGAAAATTACCCAAAGAGAAGTGGTGAATTGCTGTTCTCTTATGAGTATATGGCTACATGGTTGTGGGTCCCATACATTTTTGTCAAGTTATAATAAGCAGTTTTAATCCTGAATACAGCAGCGATATATCTTCTGTAATGCAAGATGTTGAGAATTTATTGTTGTTGTTGTTATTATTATTATTGTTTGTATGAGAATGAGATAAGTGTTTTGAGAACTTGGTTTAAACTGATCCAGCATCTTAAAATGCTTCTAGGTGTTGATTAAAACCCCAAAGATTCTTTTCTGGTAAGTCCTTGTTTAGAGAAAAAAACACACACACTGCTTGCAGTTCACAAACACTCCATAACTGCTGGTTCCACCTGCAGGTGTTAACTGAAGCCACCCATTATTTCTTTGTTGCATTGGAAAAGTTCACTCATCTTTCAGATGAAGCTCAATATATGACCTTAGCTTCTTTAAATTTTATTTTATTTTTTTATAAAGGGGCCTTTGTTTGGATATTATTCATTTTAAATAGAAAAATTTAAGTTGAATAGCTTATGAATTGACTACCACACATCCTTAATAAAATTATCTATTTTTCATTTTCACCATAAGATTGAAATAATAATAAATGATACTTGGGGTTAGCTAATAACTACAACAACAATAACAACAACAACCCCTATCTGTTTCTTCTTTTGGCAGTAAGCTTAAAAAAAAAAAAAAAAAAAAAACTATACAAGAAGAAGACAGAGGAGAAAAGGCAAAAGGAGCTTACAGAGATAGGCAACTCTGGGATTGTCCTTCTCAACCTCATTAGCTACACGAAGAATGGGAGCGATAAACGACATAGAAGACGGGACAAGTTCGCTATCGAAAGCAGAAGTATCCTCATCAGGCAAATTGACCATCATTGTCTGAGCCCGAGTCATCCTCCGAGACAGCGAGCGGGGCGGGCCCGCATCGCTCTTGGTCCCGCTGGAACTAGCCATCGGGATCAATCACAGCCAGAATTACAATGACTTGGATGATTATGATACTGAAGATACAAACGAAAAGCAAGAGAATGGCAGATTGGGGTTTGAGAGAATTGCAAATGGTGAGGAGTGGACAATGTTTAGTTTCGGTATAAAAGAGAGACGCCATTTGGAAAGAGATGCTTTGGGTGTAGAGTGGGGCAAAGCCAAAGTGATTGCTCAGATAGCAAGAAAAGAATTAATCTCTTTGAATTAGTGCTTTTGCTTTATTGTATAAACAAATGAGCAATCGAAAACTGGCTTCTTTTTTCTTTTTTTCTGAAGATGAAGCTTTTGTTTAGCTACTGCTGCTGCCTTTTGTTGTTTTTGTTAAAAGTAACAGAATACGTTTGGACTGGAGGAATTGAAAGCCACAACCGGAAATTAGAAAACATGGCTGCTATTTCTTTTTTATTTTTCCCGCGGGTTGACACCGACCGCTCTGGTTTCGGGCCGAAACCTACTGTTTATTTCCTCTGATCAGTTTGAATCTGAATTTATCCGGATTGGTCTGATCTAGAATCCAAACTACGCCCAAAAGCGGAGCTGCTCAAGGCCTCCCAAAATTTTCAAAGTATTAATATATTATATATTAATAAATTCATAATAAATTTATGATAAATTAAATTTTAATAAATTTTTATTTATAATATATTACAAATTAATTTTAATATCTCTTTTATTTATTTTTACTTTAAATTAATGCATTCGAACTCAATTTATTAGTTATACATTTCAAATATTTAATTGTGAATTTAACTTTTTACCAATATTTTAATTTGTTTTACTAATTATTTATTAGCTAATCTAAATTTTATTTACCATAAAATCTATAAATTTTTTATTATAATAAAATTATATATATATTACTATAATAACTTTATATTCTCCATTATATTCCCTCTCACAAAAAATAATACTACAAAAAAAATTGCAGTTTTATAACTAATTATTGTAATTAACTAAAAATGATTACTATTAGTAATTAATTTTTCAACTAATTGTGATTTTTTTTAATAAAATAATTAATTTAAAAAAAAATTAGTAATCGATTCAATAATTAATTGTTAATCAATATTCAACAACAATCTTAAATCTATAATTAGTAATCAATTTTAGAATCGGCAACTATTAGTAACTAATTAAGAAATCGATTGCTAAAATTTGTTATAACAGTAACCGATTTAAAGAATCGATTACTAAATTAAAAAATTATTTTAATTAACTCCAGAGTTAGCAACTAATTTTTTTTATTTAAATTTGATTTATTATAAACTCAACTCAACTCAACTAAGCCTTTATCCCAAAAATTTGGAGTCGGCTATATGGATTCGCTTTCTCCACTCTGAACGATTTTGGGTTAAATCCTGATAAATGTGTAATACTTCTAGGTCATGTTGTATTACTCTCCTCAAAGTCAATTTAGGTCTATCCCTTTTTTTCTTTCTATCCTGTAACCTAATGTGCTCTATTTGTCTAACTGGAGCATTCGTATGTCTACGTTTCACGTGACCAAACCACCTCAATCTCCCTTCTCTCAACTTATCTTCAATTGGCACCACTCCTACCTTTTTTCTAATACTCTCATTACGGACTTTATATAGTCTAGTATGACCACTCATCCACCTTAACATTATCATCTTGATTTATTATAAACTCAATATATAAAATATATAGCATGACTTATTTATTAAATACGTAAAATTTTATATATTTATATTTTAATCTCATAATAAATTAAATCTAGACAAAAATTTCATGGGAACCGACATGTAACAAACTAACTACCCATAAGAAACTAACATACACATATATTACTAGTAAATGATTTTTCTAATCGTTTTACTCTAGCTTTGTCACTCAGAGAAATAAATACTTTGGTAAAAAAAAAAACGTTTAATAAAAAATAAAATTATGCCAACTATAACTGTTTTATTGGTGTGAACAATGGCAGAGCTTGAGTTTTTTTTTTTTTAAATAAGATTAATAACCCATTGAATTGGTTGATAATTTATTAAAATTAATTACTAATTGATTTAGTAATTGATTCAGTTAGTTACAATGAGTCTGATTATAAATAGTAACCGACAATCAAATTAATTGTAAATAGTAATTGACAACTAAATTGATTGCTAAATTAATTAAACTTAAAAAAAAAACTTTTGATAAAAAAGTATAGTAACAACTGATTTAACAGTGGAAACATAATCAATTGTAAATAAAAATAGTTTTTTTAATTTTATAATATTATAATCATTTTATAAATCGGTTGCAATTTGAAACTAATTTAAAAAAGTTAGTTCCTAATTAAAAAAACAGATAAAAAATTAAATTTTCAAATAAGAAATAAAAATTTAAATAAATAAAATTTTTAAAATTATTAGAATAATAAATTATTAATAAAAATTAGTACTAAAAATTAGTATAAAAATATTATAAAAAATTACTAATAATAACTATTAATTTTAAATTATTAGTCATATATTCAAAATTATTTTTAATAAAATAATTAATTTTAAACAAATTTAGGAACTGATTTAACAATCAGTTATTAATCGATATTAGAAAAACCTTAAATATACGATTAGTAATTAATTTTAAAACCGATTGTTATTAACAACATATTAAGAAATCGATTAGTAAAGAATTATTTTAATTAATTCTAGAGTTAGCAACTGATTTATTATGATTGTTAAAAGCAACCAATTTTTGCAATCAATTATAAACAATTGCTAAATTTTTTGTCAAAAATTTCCATCTATTTTTTTTTTCTTTTATTGATTTGCAACCGATTTATGAATCAATTGCTAATAATAACTGATTTTCCCTTAGAAAATTTTTGCTTAATTTTTTATTTTCTTTTTTTTTTATTTACGATCGATTTGCGAATTAATTGCTAACAGCAACTGATTTTTATAACCGATTTTGTAATTGGTTTTTTTTCCTTCAAAAATTTTGTCAAATTTTTTTTTATTTTGTAACTGATTTGCAAATTAGTTGCTAACATCAACTAATTTTTTTCCCAAAAAATTTATGCCCATTTTTTGTTGTTTTATTTTGATTTGCAACATATTTACAAAATCAGTTATTAATAGCAATCGATTGAAATCGATTGTTATTAGTAACCGATTTTGCAATCAATTGCAAATTGATTGCAAAATTTTCTCTTTAAAAATCCTTTCTCAATTTTTTTAAAAAAATTAGCAACTGACAATCGATTGCCAAAATTGATTGCTAATTCGCTTATATAAATTATTACTAATTTTTTTTTCCTATTACTCATTTTCTTTCCCTATTACTCATTTTATCTCTCTTTCTTCTTTTTTTTTTTTTATCATATTCTTCATTCTCGTCATTTGATTCATAATCTTTTATTTTTTAACATACATTTTATATTTTTTTCTCATTTATTTTTTTATCTTTTTCTTTGCCCTATATTTTCTTATTCATTATCTTTTTTCTTTTGTATTTATTTTATCTTTCATCATATTTTCTTTATCATCTGGTTTCTTTGTCATATTTTTGTTTCTCATTTATTTTTTCATTATCTTTTTTCTTTCTCATTTTTGTTCTTCTTCATTTTTTTCCTCATTTTTTTTATTTAATTTATTCTTCTTTGGATAAAATAAAAATTTTTGTATAAATATATTTTTTGTTAGCAAATTATTTGTAGTATTGATTTTTAGTAAATTTGTTGTTATAATATATATTTGGTATTTTTTTGGTAATTTGTCTTATAAATATGTTTTTATATTTTATTTTTTGTTTATATTTTTTATAATAGTTATTATTAGTAATTTTTTATATTATTTTTATACTAATTTTTACTACTAATTTTCATTAATAATTTACTATTTTAATAATTTTGAAAATTTTATTTATTTAAATTTTTATTTCTTATTTGAAAATTTAATTTTTTATATCTATATATTATTTAATTAGCATCCTACTTGTTTAAATTAGTTTCAAATGACAACCAATTTACAAAATGATTGTAAAATTATAAAATTAAAAATATTAACTTTTTTTACATCTGATTATGTTCCAGTTGGTAAATTGGTTATCACTATAATTTTTTAACCAAAATTTTATTTTTTTTAAGTTTAATTAATTTAATAATCGATTTGATTGTCGGTTGTTATTTATAATTAATTTGGTTGTCGATTACTATTTACAATCAGACTCATTACAACCAATTGAATCGATTACTAAATCAATTAGTAACTGATTTTAACATATTAGCAGCCGATTTGGTCGATTACAATCTTTTTTTTTAACTCAAGCTCTGCCACTATTCATACTAAACATATTTTTTTTAACCAAAGTATTTATTTCTTGGAGTGACAAAGCTAGAGTAAAACGATTAGAAAAATCATTTACTAGTAATATGCGTGCATGTTAGTTTCTTATGGGCAGTTAGTTTGTTACATGTCAGTTCACATTAAATTTTTATCTTGATTCAATTTATTATAAGCTTAAAATATAAATATGTGAAATTTTACGCATTTAATAAACGAGTCTCATGATATATTTTGTGTCTTGAGTTTATAATAGATTAGATTTAAGCAAAAATAAATCCGTAGATTCACTATATAAATGCTACATACGCTTCAATGAGATTTATAAAGAATTATATTCTTCAATTTCTTATGTTTTCTTTGTATAGTTCATTGATTGATTGATGTATAATTATGCTGTTTTTATGTGAGTTTTATGATAATTAATAATGAAGTTGTATTTGCTCTATCTATAATAATTATAATGGAAAATTATTTATTGACTAAATTTCTCTTTTTTTAATTAATTTACTTAGACTTTAGTGTTTTAAATAATATTTTAATTCTTAAATTATCAAATAAAATTATTTTTTTAAATGTTTGATACAATAGTAAGAGGTTAAAATTAGATAAAATTAAAGCCTGATTAATTTTTCAAATTTCAAAATTTATTTAAGTTGTTTTGTACAATTATTTAAAAAAAAGTGAGAAATGTTTGAAAGTGAGAAATATTTAATTTCTCATATATTGTGGGGCTGTTTCCTGATTCTTTTCCTGGTGAAAAATGATTTTCTAATAATCTCAATAAAAAATAAGCGTATTGAACAGAAAAGATCAAACATTTTTACTAATTTGTAATTATATCCAAACGTTATAATATTATATCATATATCTTAACTTTTAAAATTGAAATTAATTATAGTCAAAATTTTAAAATCAATTTGGGTATATTGAATTTTTTCATTGGGTGGTAATAGATAATAAAATTAAGTAAAAAAAAAATTATAGTTAAAGCATTTTGTTGTGATCAACAAAATGAATTATAAAGTTATGAGGTTTTGGTATAATTGCTCTCAATATTAAATATTAGGATATGTGATTCAAAATTAGAATGTTCAAATATAATTGCAATTAATAAAAAAAAAAGTTTGACTTTTTTCATCTAATTGACCTAAAATTCTTGTTTAGTGTCATCTACTGGTTCTTACTCTCTTAACGCAATAAAATTATCTTCCCTCGAATGTTGATGTTGACAGGGAAGTTTAGTTCCTAAGAGAACTCAGTTTAATGTATAGTGTATATATTGGGGGAAATCAAAATGGAGGGCGGCAATGCTTTTGGTTGAGAGTTGCTTCGTGCTATTTTGCTTCTCGTTTTGAGAAATGTTTAATCACTGAAGCAGAATTATGAGCCATATAAGGAGGTCACCATTCTGCGATTGCAATGTAATGATGTGTGACCCTCCAAAACTGGTATATCATTCTCTTATTGATTTGATTCATCAAATTCTCTCACGAGATTGGAAGGTCAGATTGATAGAATTTTTCTTATCTAAACCTAATTTATCATAAACTCAAGACACATCACCTATTAAATATATAGATCTCACATGTTTATGTTTTAAGTATATGAACTGAATTTAGGAATCAAACATAAAAATAAAATGATAAAGGTCTACCAAACAGGTAAGGAGAACTGCATGAACCTAACTACCATATGACCGAAATTCATTCGAACAGTATGCATGACAGGATCAAGTGTCCAAATTCAAATGATTGATATTTAATTAAATAGATAATCTGTTTTCTCTACGTATAAACAAGAATGGCATGAATTTAACTGCCACATCAACCAAAAAAAAAAGGCTTGAGTTAATTTTCAGAGATTAATTGTTTATTCAAAATTATTTGATTTTCATTGAGGCCGTTATTTGCTATACAATATCCTACCACATCAAAGAGGAAAGTCTCATAAGTTCTTGGTGAAATGCCGTTGAGCTCTCAACATTAGCTTTAATTAATTAAATTCTTCAAAGGGATTCAAGGACCCCCACCATGTAAAAAGAATTAAGCATCAAGGAGGTTGTGATTTCGAGCATTATATTCTTTTGATATCAATCAAACGCAATTGTTGTGATCAAACAAACCAATTGGTGTGATCGATCTCAAAGCTAGCAGAAATGGTTGATTGCTACTACTACCAAAAATCAAAAGGCCATAAATTCTAGTTGAAAATTGTTGTAGATTTTCACTGTTACGGCTCATGAATTGGCTAAAAAAGTCAAATGATGGGTCATCTAACTCCAGCTGTGTCCACATGTGGTTTGGAAATGAAATCCCTTGGGTTGAGGCCTGAAGTTTGATACAGTTTCCCAACTTTCAATGTTTGTGTTCACAAGGGCAAACCTGGACTTGCACCTCATGGTTGGCCTTAAAAAATTGCACGCATTTCGATTGTAATTGCATGAGAATCGAACGCCCACAAAGAGAAAAATTCAAACAAAAACCATAAAGTTACGAGGACGGTCACCAACAAGCCAGCCTAGCCATGCTATAGAAGGAAAAATCATGTGCAATTAAAAGTTGTGTGACTTGTATTGCAATTAATGCCAGCGGTGTGGCTAACCAAACTCAAATGCTGTGGTCAATTCCTCCCATGCACTGCCCTTTAATGACTCCTATAAATATCCTCTGCATCCCTCCCTGTTTTTTCACAACACTCTTCAATTATTTTACTTATTCTCTTCCTCTCAAACTGAAGCTCTCAACCTTCTTTTCCTTCGTTAAGGCAGTTTGACATAGAAAGAAAAATCCACGGTCTTCCAGAAATGGTGATTCTCAAGCTAGCAGACTGGGTCAGCTTGTCCGAGCTCTTAGCTAACTCATGGTACAGGGCTACAAGGAAGATGAGAAGTTATGGCTTCTTATTGAAGAACCCATCTCAAAAATCATCACAGCAACAAGCTCAGTTGTTTCCTAATGTGAGCAAGTGCGGTTTGGAGAATAGAGGGTCTGATACATTGGTGTGTGATATTCACGGGGGCTTGTTAAGAACCCGCTCTTTCTTTCCTTATTTCATGCTAGTTGCTTTCGAAGGTGGTAGCATTTTTAGAGCATTTTTGCTGTTGCTATCATGTCTCCTTTCGTGGGTTTTGGACTATGAGCTCCAGTTAAGGGTCATGATCTTCATCACCTTCTGTGGGCTCAAGATAACGGATATTGAGAGTGTTGGTAGGGCAGTTTTGCCAAAGTTTTATCTAGAGAATCTTCATCTTCAGGCTTATGAGTTGTTGGCTTCAACAGGAACTAGGATTGTTTTCACAAGCGTCCCTAGGGTGATGGTGGAAGGATTTCTTAAGGAATATTTGAGGGTTAACAAAGTGATGGGTACAGAGTTGCACACTGTTGGAAGTTACTTCACTGGTTTGTTGTCTAATTCTGGTTTACTAGTAAAGCACAGAGCTCTCAAGGATTATTTTGGAGAAAAAACGCCTGAGATAGGCCTTGGAAGTTCAAGCCTCCCTGACCGTCTCTTCATCTCTCTTTGCAAGGTATATATATTCTCATTTCTCAACAACCTTCATTTCAAGCACCATTAAGCAAAACCATTTCTTTTTCCTGTCTTACCTTTTGTATGGTATAAATATGAACGCTCTGCAACAATTCTACACTGGCAAATATGTGGTCTTACTCCTTGTGTTGTTTATATGATTTTTGAATGTGAATGTGACAGGAAGCCTATGTGGTGTACAAAGAAGAAAACAAGAACAGTGAGAGTAGTTCAGTAATGACAAGGGACAAATACCCAAAGCCACTTATATTTCATGATGGTAGGCTAGCTTTCTTGCCCACTCCATTAGCAGCTCTATTAATGTTTATGTGGCTTCCCCTTGGAATAATTCTCGCTATCTTCAGACTCCTTGTTGGTATTTTCCTTCCTTACAAATTAGCTTTATTTATGGGCATTCAAAGTGGAGTAGAGCTGAAGATCAAAATGTGCTACCCTCCTGCAAAAAGTTCAGGCCACAAAAGGGGTGTCCTCTACGTTTGCACCCATAGGACACTATTGGACCCAGTTTTTCTCAGCCTATCTTTAGGTAAACCATTGACTGCTGTGACATATAGCCTGAGCAAGATGTCTGAAATAATAGCACCAATTAGAACAGTGAGGTTGACCAGAGATAGAGAACGAGATGGGGAGACCATGCAAAGATTGTTAAGTGAAGGAGACTTGGTGGTTTGTCCTGAGGGGACCACTTGTAGAGAGCCATATTTGTTGAGATTTAGTTCACTGTTTGCAGAGTTAGCTGATGAGATAGTCCCTGTGGCCGTCAATACTCGTGTAAGCATGTTTTATGGGACAACTGCTAGTGGTTTGAAATGCTTGGATCCAATTTTCTTCTTTATGAACCCTAGACCTTGCTATCAAATTCATATCCTTGACAAGTTACCCATAGAGCTCACTTGTGCTGGGGGAAGATCTAGCTGTGAAGTGGCAAATTATATCCAAAGACTGTTGGCTGATGCTTTGGGATTTGAGTGCACTACTCTTACAAGGAAAGATAAGTATATGATGCTAGCAGGCAATGAAGGTGTTGTCCAGGGTAATAATAGGAAACCCTAGATATTTTTCATATTATATTATCAACGAATCAACCTTTACGCATTTATGGGCTTCCATTTTAGATATTTTCTTTTTCTTTTTTTATTTTTGTTATTATGATGCTTTATATGATTAGTTACCGTATAATTAGTTAATATATTCTTTGGCATGGTCATTTTTGTTGCTCCTCAAGCAATAGTACGCCTATTAGAGCTAATGATGTTTATATGACTAAACACTCATTGTCAAATTAAGTTGAGGGAAATTTCGTGGAGTACTCGAGGAACAAAAATGTATACTATAATTAAATTAAGTGATGGCCTCTTGAATTTTTTTCATACTTTTTTTTTCCAGTTATAACATATGTAATCTCTATGACTTTTGAATTTAATTTTAGTGGTATAGTTTCGATAATATCACTTAATTACAGTTTTTTTAATTGATTAATGATATTAAATAAATGAACAAGTCCTTAAATAAATAACACGTATGTGCATATGAAGGAAACGTACGTACGCTATTGAGAGGAATGGTGAATCCTTAGTAGGAACATATACATTTCAAAGAGGAGTCAGATATCTTTTGGTGTAACTGTATGAGCCCTTCAAAAAGGGTGCCCGTTCTTTCTAAAAAGGTCGAATATCCCTTAGGCCCGATGAAATAAAAACCCAATTAATAATATTACCCTTCAAGTCTTGACTTCACTTCAGAATGAAAGAAGTTGTCAAGTCAACCTCAGCATCGAAAGTAGTCAAATAGTTCACATGATGGAAAATGAAGACAACCATTAATTCACTTTAAGGGCAATCATATCGACAATGTTCATTCAGACTAAATAAACAAATTTGTGATGAATGTCTTGGGATGAAATACTTGGTGCAACAGGTAAACACATTACTATTAGGACTAAAGTCTTTTATATGATTGTCGAATTTATGTTTGTCCTACATGCTGCTCGTAAAAGTAAGGATTTGAGCTCTATTACCGTGTGGGTGTAGTCCATGTAGTTTTCTGACTTGTTTAAGTCGGAGAGTCCTCTATAAGTAGGTTGGCACACCCACTAGCCCTGGAAGAAATTAGTCGGATGAGCCGTCAATTACGCCAATCTGACTGGGCATTGCATGCTATCATTGGTCCTCGTGCCCCTGAGCCATCATTGCTCTAAAGATAACTTGATTGGACCTTAAAACAAACTTCAGTGATTAAGACAGCTCACTTACTGAAACTTTACATATGTCCTCTAAACATTAGTCCACTTGCTCTATAAATAAGGATCCACCATACTAAGAGGGGTAGAATTTTTAATTCTTATCATGCTTCTCCAAGCACTCCTATGTCATCCTCCCCAAAGACAGCCATAGTGCACGATAGAAAGCAGTCATATTGTCCTTCAAGAACACTCAAGCACCTCTATTCCTTAGATTTTTCAGGCACATATCGCTTTCTGTGACACCCCCTTTACTTTTAGTTGTCAATTAAGAATACACACAGGACAGAGAAGATAATACCATTTGATAAAGCACGTGAATTGCTTATAATTAGGTTAATTTCACTTAATATATAGTTGCTTTATCAATGGGATAAGGGAGGAAGGAAAGAGTTGGGTTTGGAGAAATTCATATGAATGGATGAGCTTGAGAGAGATAATGAATAGAATTGGGGAAAGAAACCTCGTTTTTATTTTCAAGCCAAATCAACAAATTTTTCTATTGGATTTAAATTAGATGTGGTGTTAATTAACTTAGAATAATTTACTTATTAATTGACCAACATGAAATTCACAAAATTAAAATACCACACACACACATATATATATAATATGAGATCGGCTTGCATATAAAATAAATGAAACGAAAATATTTATATCTTGATTCATTATAAGTCAAATTTAGATAAATTTTTCCCTTTATCAAATAATGGCATATAATTCTATACGAAAACATGATTGAAAATAATATTCTATAAAAAAATGCAGAATTGTTTTAAGTAATAAGCCAATTCACTTTTAAATATTATATTTTCCTCTTAAAGTTATATATATTTCTCTCTAAATACTTTTAAAAAAGAAAAATTTCAATTCAAATTTAATTCTTTATAAAAAAAATGTCACACTATAAGCTAAAACAGTAGCCAGCCGCTAGCCTTTTTTTTTTTTTTTAACATAATGGATATTTCATTGAAATAATTAATAAATGACGACTTCTAACTCTAATGTTTTTTTTTTCAAGTTGAAATTGGAGTAGTGATGTGAAATTAAAGGATTTTTCTTATTTAAATTTGATTTATCATATATTTAGTATAATGAGATTTATTTATTAAATATATAAGACTCATATGATTGTATTTTCAATTTATAATGAAGCAGATTTAGATAAAAATTTCTTGAAATTGAGTAATATGCCATCAACCACTATACTAAATTTAGCAGCTAATGCTCTTTTTAAGGACATATATATATATATATATATATATATATATATATATATATATATATATATATATATATATATATAAACTATTCCTTTAAAATAAATTATTGTCTTTTTTATAATTTTTTATATATAAAATATTTAATAGAATGAATTAATAATATATTATTTTGAATTAAATTCAAATTAAAAAAAAAAATACGAAGCCAAAGAAATAGAGAGATGTCTGTGTTCTCTCTCTGCCCATCCCTATATATCCCTCAGATATTTCCGAATTGAGGCTGGAGAATTACTAATAATCAAAAGGATGATCCCCGATTTAAACCAATTGTTCCAAATTCTCTCCCCATATGATTTTTCTGTTCACTGAATAATCTGCAATTGTAATAATTTTCTAGTTGGGACGGTGAAGAGACTCTGTGGAACTAATAAATAAATTGCAGTGAGCAGTTGGTTTATACTAAATTCATGGGAACATTGTTAATTATCTTTCCCAGGCTACATGCTATACTGGGATGCGTGGTTGGCTACCATTTTTTTTTTTTTTATGTAGAAAAGAAGCACAACATAAATAATTATTGAGACAGTGGGTGTAAAATATGCTTTGAGAAGTGATGAATTATTATCTTTAAGGTATTAATTGTCCCTGTTAGATTGCTATAAAATTATGGTAATATGACTCCAGGATACAATAAAGTCTTAAATCTACAAACAGCAACTCCTAAAGATTTCCCTTAAGAACTCTTTATACTAACCGAATTTAGAGAGACTAAAAGAGAAGAAGAAGAAGAAGAAGAAGAAATAGAAGCAATATGTATCTGAATTGAAAACTCATCCATATTTATAGATGATGAAAAGTCATGACACGTATTCCAAACAAACATATCTGTTTATTTCCACCAGACATAACTGTTTCTTTAAATCGGTATATCTTCTAACAGATGTAATTATATTCGTTCATTAAAATACACATTTTTTAACAGTTATGACTGTTTGTGTGTAATAAACATGTCTATTTATTAACAGATACATCTACTGATTAACAAATACATATATTCGTAATTTATATATGAGAATTAAAATAAGATAATTATTTTATTTCACATGAATACGTGCCGAGTGCCACAACATAATAATATATATACATATATGATTCTATATATATTTTTCACTTTTTTCTTTTCATGTATTTCAACAACGTGGGAATTTTTTTTTTCTCTATTATCTAATATACAAGCTATTTATAACAATCTCCTACTTAGCTTGTATTGTTAGATCCCATTATTTCATGCATAATAAAAAGTATCTTTTGATTTAAACTTGTCCTTAGTGTAAGTATTTCAAAGTTCTAAAGAAATTATGGTGACTTTAGCTTAAACCTAGATTCCTATTAAATAGAATCGGAAATACTACACACATGAACCAATTAGTTCGAATTAAAGTTTACCAAAATTTTAGCATGAATATGGTCTTGTGCTACCTTCTGTTTTCATGAACATTTATAAAAGTTATTCTCACTTTTTGTTGAAGCGGCACCACTTCTTATGTTCATATAGGTGAAGTTTCATTTGTTATAATACTAAACTTTATTAAGAGTATAAACACTCATCCTCATTCCATTAACTTAACACATTAAATATTTAATTATAACATTTACCAATGACTTGTTGTTACCCTTTAAACTTTATTTAATAATAATACTATAAAGTAGGATTCCCATCACTAGTAAATTTAATGAAATATTCTAAATCTTAATACAGCACATGTATTTAAGATCATAACTCTCGAGAGCCCTTTTGTTAAAGGATCTACTAGATTATTACAAGATTTAATATAAACATGGTAATAACATCATCAGAGACTAATTGTGTCATATATTCATGTTTCTCATAATGTAAAGAAATAGATGGCATCAGTTGTGGCAACAACTTAATATCCGATAATAAGTTTCTCAGCTATTATGTTTCTTTACATGCAGCTGCCAAAGCTATAAACTCAGATTCCATTATAAAATGAGTTATACAAGTTTATTTCTTTAATGCCCATGAACTAACACCTTCGCCCAAGATGAACACTCAGCCAAAAGTTGACTTATTAACCTTAGTACTAATTATCGAACTGGCATCTGTATAACCCTAGAATCTTTACCATATTTGTTTCACTGGTCTACCATAGATAATTCATAATTTAGATGTGTACCTTATTTGTAGAACCAAATTACTCTACAACTTATTTAAAACGAAAGCCTCCAAAAATGAAGAAATAGGCCAAACTTGTACATACACAAATGCATACTCATTTGTCCTTTTGTCACTCTTTACAAATGACTTGTAAGGTTCTTATATTTACTACTCAAAGTATACCAACATTTTGGCTAATAAATTTATCCCTTTATGCATATAACTATTAAGAATAATTGCATTTCTTCATTCAGTTATATCTTTTAGCCAATGGACACAACTCTTTGTATGGATACAGCTCTTTATATGGTTTTAACACAATTTGAAGTTTATTACAAAACAATCAATAGTTTAGTTATTTTTAAATATCCAAAAAACCCTTGAACTTTCTTCCAAGGTTAAATACCATGGTTGCTAATATATTTTATGCGGCATGGGGGATCATATGCCATTAGGTGAAAGATTATCTACTAGAATCGCTTGAAGTGCACTAGGTAATGCCCAGAAAATATGGCGGAGTCACATCGGTCTCACTTAAGTACTACTTCTTCAGACAACATTTTATAGACATGCAATTTATACAATCTTAATAAAATCAAGTCTATTAATGAGCACCGTCTTCCCATACTACTACCACAGAACTAAGTATTTATGCCACAAATGCATAGATAGATAGAAGTCATCACTCGAATAATAACTGGACATATTCATTATTTCTTTCGAGGGACATCTAATTAAGGCATCAATTTTCGATAGGGTCATAAATGGTAACTTAATTCTGCAGAGGTTCTACAACCGTTATCACCATAGACCAATGTCTATGTTCAAGATAGTTTAAGTAAATCCCTCCAGGATAACAGCCAAAACAAAATTTTAGACAATAAATTTTAGAATTCTCCTAAGAATAAATTAAAGAATAATAATATGGATTACAGGTAGAAATAAAGAGAAGAGAAGAGATAAAAGAGAAAAGTTAATAGATTTATATTCCAAACTGCTTTTTATAAAGCATTTGTATCTCTTCGAACATATAGAACAGCTCACTTTATCTATTAGAATAATTATATATATTCACTTATACCTTTTAGAACATAAATAATTATTCACTTTGTATTTCTTAGAACAATTACATAATTATTCACTTTGTATTTCTTAGAATAATTACATCTATTCACTTACACCTCTTAGAACAAATACAACTGTTCACTCTGTATCTCTTAGAACAATTATATTTGTTCACTTATACCTCTTAGAAGAGATTTAATTATTGGTAATAATCATTTCATTTTGATGCTTTTTAATGAACAGACATAACTCTTTCAATTATGGAACAACTTTTCCTATCACTAACTATTTCTAACAATATCCTCCACTTTGTTAGCGATAAACACAATCAACACGAATAATATTTATGCATACAAAAGGTGTCTTTCAACTTATGCATATAAATCTTATTAACTTCTTTAACACATTCATCGTGAGCTTTAGCATCTTATTATAGCCTTATATTTCTTCTAATTATAAGTATGTCATCAATATAAGACAAATTATCACATAAAAAACTTTTTCAATGTGCAAGTATTTCTGAATCTGTTTAAGAAAAAGTCTTATATAGTGTGCAAAAATTTCTTCGTATAAACATTCAAACTAGGAGTAAGTTTTGCTATTATTCCTCCTATTTGTAATGACTTAGGAACCACCACTTTCAAATTCTTAAGTTTTGAAATAAGGATACATAACTCATGGAAGGATATGTTACTTATCGATAATAGACACATTATTAACTATTTGGAACTCAAAAATATTTTATGATAAGAAATTTATTCACACCTTATTTTTCTGTATTGTATTTGAACTCTAACGAATTTCAAATTTCCTTTGAAAACTTGACTAAAGTAAATAGATCATACAGCCTATCTGACAAGCTATTGAGAGTATGACCACAACTATCACACCTTATCCCTCTGTAAGGCATAACATGATCCCGTAGAATACCTAATGAACTACCAAACTTCACCTACCGATAATTCATTAAGTACACTACAAGGGATTTTAAAACTATTTTCTTACATCTTGGAAGTGGTGAGCGTTTTGATAGGAATTAAAATCATTTATTCAAAGCTTATAAACTAGTAAGAATTTTTGTCCATTTTAATTTTACCACAAATTTTATAAAAATTTTGACAGAGTTTCTTTTGTATTTAGAGAAAACCGTTCTTCAAAAACCTGTAAAAAGCACTTCCAATAAATTTTTTCTAACTCCCAACCTCCAAATATTCTCAAGTCAATACATCTCAAAATTATCAAAACAAATTATTTCATATCATTTCATCAATATTGTATGCACAAATTAACTTTACAGATATAAAATCAAAAAATAATATTATTACAATTTATTATACAACTGCTCACTTTACTTTGATACTTATGATATTACAGTATTTACATCAAAATAATTACAAGGGTATAAAACAATACCCGTACAAAAGAGATCAAGAAGTTCTTGTCAATCTCACAGCTCACTCTACTGCTTTCTCCTTGCTCTTATCTGCGACAGTAAATTAAACTATCGCTGAGTATAAAAATACTCAGTGGTGCACAATAAATAAAAAAAAAAATTTAATACAATACATAAATCATTCATTAATAAAACACAATTTAAATATTTCTCAAATTATCAAAACTCATAATAACACAATTTAGTCAAATAATTTAAGAAACACAGTGTTGCCAATTAATACACAACTCAAGCAATGACAC
Organism: Hevea brasiliensis; assembly: GCF_030052815.1. Classification (NCBI taxonomy): domain Eukaryota; kingdom Viridiplantae; phylum Streptophyta; class Magnoliopsida; order Malpighiales; family Euphorbiaceae; genus Hevea; species Hevea brasiliensis. The sequence continues at coordinate 60,522,604 of NC_079508.1, forward strand.
AAAATTTTCGATCAATGCCGTGTTGTACAACACGATAAAGCAATCTACAACTCCACTAATCGAAATCAATGAGGGAGGTGGCTAGCTAGCTAATGAGTACTCATCCGATCTACAACCTCAACTGTTAAACCAGAGAGGGAGGAAAGATAACTGATCTCACCCCATAAATGGAGAAGGAATAATAAGATACTGTCATGCTAAGTGTGAATCAAAAATTAATTTCAAACATTTTATTCAAATGATTCGTGAGAAATCCAATAAATTTCCAAAGTCACAACTTCATTCACAAGATGGCAACACAATTCATAATTAACTTCAAATTTTCATTAATTACACTAAATCAATTTTTCAATGACAAAATGCTCAAATAAAGTTTATTGTGCACAAACCTGACGTGAGTCGCCTCTAGGCCTTGACTCAGTCTCTCCGAGCTTCCAAGTTTTTTTCAGCTGAAACACATAGTTTCACAGTGTTTTAGTACCATAACTTAGCATCCAAAAATAAATTTAACTTCACTTTTACCTAGCTCTAATGTGCTAAACTCGACATTCTTGAAATTTTTGTGTTTTGGGTTACTATTCACTACACTATTCAAGTCAAATTATTGACTTTCTAAGGCTTAATAGGTATGGGAATTCCAACTTCACCCACATACCACATTTTGGTCACTAAATTTGTTGGTTTTGGTCAGTTTCTCAACACTTAAGTCTTTTAGGCAAAATTGTCAATTTTTCAGTTTTGGTGTCTAAGGTTGCATTGCTCCATTGGTCACTTTTCTATTGGAATTTGGCAAAACTTCCTTCATAGAAAATGTTTCCTATTGTCTTAAGTTTATTCTCCTTTTTGAATCACTCTAATTGGAGTTTTGTAGCTCAAGTTATATCCAAATTACGGTTACTGTTCATGCTACAGAATTTAGTTCTGCAGATTTATTGATCCAACTTCGGTTAGCAATTTGATCAAGTTAAGTCCATAATTTGGTCTAATTTTCTTCATATTAAATATTCTACTATGTCTCAGGTTTCCATCGGTTCAAGAATCACCTAAATCGGAGTTTTCTAGAGAGAGTTATAGCCATTGAAACTTTACTGTTCATATGATAAATCTGCAGTTCTGCAGGTTCGGTGATTCAATTTTGCTCAGTAATTTGATTGGGTTAATGGCATAATTTGGGTTTGTGTTCTTCATTAAAGTTTTAGATGTATATCTCATCTAACCACTAGTAAAATTTCATATAATTTTGACCTGCCTAACTCGAGTTATGACCAAATGAACAAACACTGTTCATTTGGTCAATTTGTGCAGGGCAGCCTGCAATTTTTCAACTTTGATCAATTTGTACAATAGGTTTTAGTCACTTTTTGGGCATGCTTCCTAAATGAAAATTGTGTCATTTAGCACCTATTTTCATCCCCAATTGGTCCCATATCAATTGGACTTATAAAATTTCATTTTTGGTCCTTCAAAGTTGACTTGGTCATGCTGCAGTAGCATGACCACACTCCCTCCGAATTTGACTTTAATTCCAACACTTGTAACACACTTAATTAGGTCACAAATGACTATTTCTCACCTCACATTAGGTCAAAGACACCATTTACAAGTTTCTCACATTTTTGGTCTCTAAACCCTAATGTCCAAAACCCTAATTCATGTTATTTATTGCATTTAGCTAATTAAACACTTATAAGCATGCTTCCTTAACTCAATTATGCTTCCTAACATGTTTAACTCAAACAAATTCATACTTTGTCCAACCAAACCCTAGCTGGCCAAAATTCTATATAATCCCTCAACAAGTATTTTCTTTTCATTTTAAATGAATTTCTAAGTAATTCAAGCTAAAAACACAATAATTAAATCTCAAACTTTCAAATTGATGTGCTTACCTCACTTTGTAGATTCTCTAGTTCTTCAATTCTCCAAGTTTTTCTCTGCCTTCTTGCTCCCAAAGTGTTTATCTAGGTCTAAGGGTAAGATTTAATGTTCGGATTTAGGGGATTTATGGAAAGGAACCAAAGAGTTTAAGCTTTTGTTCCTTAAAAATGGTGGAAGAAAAAATGAGAAAGAGAGGAGAGAAAATTGGGGCGGCACTTAGGAAGAAAAAGACCAAAAAAATGATTTTTTTCATTTCTTTTTTGTTATTTTATGTCTCATTAACAATAATTGACTTGGTCAATTTGGGTAGGCAAATTAAAATTGTATTTTGACATCATGATGATGTCATCTGTCACGACCCAAAATTCTGAACCGTGACCGGCGCATAATTTAAGTATTCTTAAATCATGCAAGCCTTATCAGAGTATCTTGAATGAAAATATTGTCACCTACTAATTCCAAAAATAGACAAAATCCAAATAAATAAAATGCTGAATAACATCATAAATATCCCATAAGTAAACTGCGGAGTCTCTACAGATTTCAATAAAACTTAAACTGTTCAATAAACCAAACTAATTATTAGCCCGTGAAAATATGAATTCGGGTATACCATGAGAACAAATCAAAATTTTCCCTCTCCAGAAAATGGACTGAATATTTGAAATAAATAAAATGCTGAATAACATCATAAATATCCCATAAGGAAACTGCGGAGTCTCTACAGATTTCAATAAAACTTAAACTGTTCAATAAACCAAACTAATTATTAGCCCGTGAAAACATGAATTCGGGCATACCATTAGAACAAATCAAAATTGTCCCTCTCAAGAAAATGGACTGAATATTTGGATCAGCTGTAGAATTCTACTGATCTGAAATAGATAACAGACAGAGAAAACGTGGTTTGAGCTAAATGCTCAGTGAATGATAATTATAGCACACAACGGAATAGGAATAGGCAAACGCTTGATTAATTTCACAATAAATTTCTATTCAATAAAATCATGCTCATGGTGTCAAAATCATTAATAAAATAATTTCATAAAACATATATATAAAATAAATTTATTCAATAAAAATTTTATGGTACAGTGCACCAAGGTGATGATACCCCATTTCACCAAAGGCCAGATGGTAAGCGCGCTACCAGATATCAGATACCTTCCTCCTCCTTCACAGATATCAATGCATATGATACTAATGCAAACCATAAACTGCAATGATGCATAACTCGACAATGCAACCTAATACCGTGATAGTCCACACGGCGGGGCCAGATAACAGAAACAGATACTGGGCACAGGTACCAATTCAAAACAGAAAATCAATTTATACAAATCAATCAAAATCAATAAAAAAAATTTCAGATAGCAAATAATAACTGATAGTGCAATTCCAATAGTGTATTTCAATAGTTTCAGAGAGTCAATAAAATCAAATCAATCTCAAATCAATTCAGTAACACATCAGTAAATTTTATAGTCAAATATCAATCAATATAAATACATTAAAGGCCTGTTCCCGGAATCCTAATGGGTCTAATGCAGAGATAGTTGACAAAATCAATTATTTAATCAAAGTCGAAATAAAATTCAATAATAATATAAAACTCTAGAAAATCATATATAAAATAATTGTTAAAATATTGATTTAAAATTTTATTTAATAACAAACTTAATGCTAAGAAATTTTAAAAGGGACTAAAATGATGACATGTACTATAATTACCACTCACCTGGAACCTCCAAAATAATAGCTAGATTCAATAAAAGAGAGACAATTTCAGCTGACAGAATAAATATTTGAATCTCCTACATACCCAAAATATAAAGAAAATATCAAATAATAATAAAATATAATAACTTATATATATATATATATAAACGTGAACGGGACGAGGTGAATGGGACGTCGTGGGACGAAAGGCTATATATATAATAATAATAATAATAATAACAATAATAATAATAATAATAATCAATTATTATCCAACAGCAATTATGATCAATCCAATTCAATACTAATGATCAAGGAAATAAATTTCTAGGGTAGTTGTAACAAATCAATGAAAGAAAATAAAATCAAATTCACCCATTATTGAATAAAGAATGAGAATTTTTACCTTGAAAACAGAATCGAATGTGATGAATAAGAAGTAAAAATTTAAGGATTCTCTGTTGAGAGTATTTGATAGAAAAAGGAGGTGACAAACAAGTTTTGAGAGCAAAGTTTAGCAGAATAGATGATTAGGGTATATATATATTTCAAGTATTCTATTAGGTGTAAAATGGGATAAGAGTTATTATTGAACTGGGTTGTTTAGATTGCAGATATATATTTAATTTCAAAAATAATATATATATATATATATATATATATATAAATAAGCAGACCATCCAATAAAATATATATATATTTTTATAAATATATTAAATTATTGTTAGCTAATTAAAATAAAATAATAATAAATAATAAATGTATATGGGTTTTCACATACTTCCCCCCTTAAAAAAAAATTCGGTCCCCGAATTTGAATAGACAAAATTCTAACCTGAAGAATCAAATAAGTGAGGATATTTGGCTCGCATTTCAGATTCTGCCTCCCATGTGGCCTCACTACTTGAGTGATTATGCCACAAGACTTTGACCAAAGCCACTTCCTTAGACCGGAGTTTCCTAATTTGTCGATCTAAAATCTTTACTGGTTGCTCCTCATATGACATATCATCCTTAAAGTGCATGGTTTGAGGTTGTAAAACATGAGATGGATCTAGTACATACTTCCTAAGCATAGAAATATGGAAAACTGGATGTACATGTGCAAAAACAGGTGGAAGGGCTAAACGGTAAGCAACTGCTCCAATTCTCTCCAAAATTTCAAATGGACCAACAAAACGAGGGCTAAGCTTCCCTTTCTTCCCAAACCTCACGATTCCTTTCATAGGGGAAACTCTCAGAAATACATGATCACCAATCATAAATTCTACATCTTTACGCTTAGGGTCGGCATAACTTCTCCATCGACTTTGAGCAGTCAAAAGTCGATCACGAATTAGTCGAACCTTCTCTGAAGTTAATTGTATCAACTCTGGTCTAGTAATCCTTCTCTCTCCAACTTCATTCCAACAAACCGGTGACCTACACTTTCGACCATATAATGCCTCATATGGAGCCATCTCTATATTTGCCTGATAACTGTTATTATAAGCAAACTCCACTAAAGGCAAATGATGATCCCAACAGCCACCAAAATCCATAACGCATGCACGAAGCATGTCCTCTAATGTCTGTATGGTCCTTTCTGACTGTCCATCCGTCTGAGGGTGAAAAGTAGTACTAAAGTCTACTCGTGTTCCTAAAGCTTCTTGGAATTTCTTCAAAATCGAGAAGTAAACTGAGTACCACGATCAGAGACAATGGAAACTGGAACTCCATGAAGACTAACAATCTTGTTTATATACAACTGTGCAAGTTTAGCAAAGCCATATGTCGTCTTCACAAGAAGGAAAAGAGCAGGTTTTGTCAATCTGTCCACTATCACCCAGATTGCATTGTAACCACCTCGTGTATTAGGTAAACTCACAACAAAGTCCATGACAATATGCTCCCACTTCCACTCGGAAATAGGCAATGGCTGAAGTAACCCAGATGGTCTCTGATGTTCTGCTTTAACCTGCTGACAAGTCAAACATTTAGCAACAAAGTCTGCAACATCCCTCTTCATGCCACCCCACCAATAATGCTCCCTTAAATCACGGTACATCTTAGTTGAACTCGTGTCTTGTGTAAGCAGAATGGTGTGCCTCCTCCATGATTTCTCTTCTCAACTCATCAACATTGGGGACACAAAGTCTAGTGCCATAACGAAGAACTCCATCATCATTCAACATGAATCTTTGAGCTTGGCCTTGATGAATATTATCTATAATCTCACACAGCTGAGAATCCCTCTTTTGAGCAGCCTTAATTCGATCAATCAAGATAGGCCTAACTCGAAAATGTGCTAAGAGTAATCCAGCTATGATTTCAAACTCTACTCCCTAATCTAGCAACTCATGTAATTCACCAATTAAAGGCCTCATTTTGGTAGATATATGGGCTAAACTACCAGAAGACTTCCTGCTTAGAGCATCAGCCACCACATTAGCTTTTCCAGGGTGATACTGTATGGTGCAATCATAATCCTTCAGCAATTCTACCCATCTTCTTTGCCTAGGATTAAGATCGCGTTGGTCAAAGATGTATTTGAGACTTTTGTGGTCAGTGAAGATTTCACAAGTCTCACCATACAGATAGTGCCTCCAGATTTTCAAAGCAAAAATTACTGCAGCCATTTCCAAATCATGAGTTGGATAATTCTGCTCGTGCCTTTTCAACTAACGAGAAGCATATGCAATAACCCATCCATGCTGCATCAAAATCCTAAACCAATCCTAGAAGCATCACAATATACTACATAACCCCCTGATCCAGATGGAAGGGCTAACACTGGTGCTGTAGTTAAACGAGTCTTAAGCTCCTGAAAACTTTTTTCACAAGCCTTAAACCACTGAAATTTCACATTCTTCTGTGTCAACTTAGTTAAAGGTGCTGCAATACGAGAGAAGTCTTGAACAAACCGTCTATAATACCCTACTAAACCCAAGAAACTACGAATCTCTGACACAGTTGTGGGTCTAGGCCAATGAAGCACTGCCTCAACTTTCTTCTTATCAATGCACACCCCATCCTTCGATACTGTATGGCCTAGGAAAGCCACACTATCTAACCAAAACTCACATTTTGAGAACTTGGCATATAGCTTGTGTTCTCGTAAGGTCTGAAGGACAATTCTCAAATGCTGCTCATGCTCCTCTTTACTCTTTGAGTACACTAGAATGTCATCAATGAATGCTATAACAAATTGATCTAAGAAAGGCTTGAAAACTCTATTCATGAGATCCATAAAAGCGGCCGGAGCATTGGTAAGACCAAAAGACATTACAAGAAATTCATAGTGTCCATACCTAGTCATAAAGGCCGTCTTGAATATGTCTTCTTTCTTGACCCTCAATTGATGATACCCAGATTGAAGATCAATCTTGAAAAAAATACTTTGCACCTTGAAGTTGGTCAAACAGGTCATCTATGCGTGGAAGAGGATACTCATTACGCACAGTTACCTTATTCAATTGCCTATAATCATTACACATTCTCAAAGACCCATTCTTCTTCCGTACAAATAACACAGGAGCACCCCATGGAGAAACACTAGGGTGAATAAACCCCTTATCTAGTAGGTCCTGTAGTTGCTCCTTCAACTCCTTAAGTTCTGCGGGTGCCATACGAGAAGGTGGCATATATATGGACTCAGTTCCAGGAACTAAGTCTATACCAAACTCTACCTCTCGCTCCGAGGGTAAATCTGATAAATCTTCTAGAAACACATCAGGAAACTCCTTAACCACTATAACATTCTCCAAACCTGCACCTTCTACCTGAACATCTCTAACATAAGCTAGATACCCTTTACACCTCTTTCGTAATAATCGTCTAGCACTCACTACGGAGATAAGATCACTACAGGCTATACTACGATCTCCCTGAAATTGAAATTCTGCCTCCCCAGGAATTTTAAAGAGTACAACTTTATTATGACAATCCAATGAAACGTGATAAGTGGCTAACGAATCCATGCCTAAAATCACATCAAACTTAAACATATCCAAAGAAACAAGATCTGTAGCTAATTCTCTATCTCCAATGTAAACTATACATCCCCTATACACCATATCAGTGTCTATTGCATCCCCCATAGGTGTTGATACAGATAAAGGACACTCTAACAAAGTAGGTGGTGTACTAAATATCGTGGAAAAGTATGGAGAAACAAAGGAATGGTTGTGCCCCAGTCTTAGCCATAGGCGTTTGTTCAGATGTCTGATTAATAGTTTGAGGTGGTACCTCCCTTGTTGGATCAAGGTTTGCACCATTAAGACCCTTGGCCCTAATTCTCCTCTTACGTCTAATAGAACCAGACACCTATTCATTTTAATAAACAAGCATTAAATTTGAAAATGTGAGCCAAATTAAGACAGGTGAAAAGTACTAATGACGCAGATATCTGAAGCAATGATAAACTGAAAAGACGTTAAGGATCCTATGCTCCGCAAGTTTACTAGACCTCAACCGGGCTCTGATACCAACTTTGTCACGACCCAAAATTCTGAACCGTGACCGGCGCATAATTTAAGTATTCTTAAATCATGCAAGCCTTATCAGAGTATCTTGAATGAATATATTGTCACTTACTAATTCCAAAAATAGACAAAATCTAAATAAACAAAATGCTGAATAACATCATAAATATCCCATAAGTAAACTGCGGAGTCTCTACAGATTTCAATAAAACTTAAACTGTTCAATAAACCAAACTAATTATTAGCCCGTGAAAACATGAATTCGGGCATACCATGAGAACAAATCAAAATTATCCCTCTCCAGAAAATGGACTGAATATTTGAAATAAACAAAATGCTGAATAACATCATAAATATCCCATAAGTAAACTGCGGAGTCTCTACAGATTTCAATAAAACTTAAACTTTTCAATAAACCAAACTAATTATTAGCCCGTGAAAACATGAATTCGGGCATACCATGAGAACAAATCAAAATTGTCCCTCTCAAGAAAATGGATTGAATATTTGGATCAGCTGCAGAATTCTACTGATCTGAAACAGATAACAGACAGAGAAAACGTGGTTTGAGCTAGATGCTCAGTGAATGATAATTATAGCACACAACGGAATAGGAACAGGTAGACGCTTGATTAATTTCACAATAAATTTCTATTCAATAAAATCATACTCATGGTGTCAAAATCATTAATAAAATAATTTCATAAAACATATATATAAAATAAATTTATTCAATAAAAATTTTATGGTACAGTGCACCAGGGTGATGATACCCCACATCACCAAAGGCCAGATGGTAAGCGCGCTACCAGATATCAGATACCTTCCTCCTCCTTCACAGATATCAATGCATATGATACTAATGCAAACCATAAATTGCAATGATGCATGACTCGACAATGGAACCTAATACCGTGATAATCCACACGGCGAGGCCAGATAACAAAAACAGATACTGGGCACAGGTACCAATTCAAAACAGAAAATCAATTTGTACAAATCAATCAAAATCAATAAAAAAAATTTCAGATAGCAAATAATAACTGATAGTGCAATTCCAATAGTGTATTTCAATAGTTTTAGAGAGTCAATAAAATCAAATTAATCTCAAATTAATTCAATAAAATCAAATCAATCTCAAATCAATTCAGTAACACATCAGTAAATTTTATAGTCAAATATCAATCAATATAAATACATTAAAGGCCTGTTCCCGAAATCCTAATGGGTCTAATGCAGAGATAGTTGACAAAATCAATTATTTAATCAAAGTCAAAATAAAATTCAATAATAATATAAAACTCTAGAAAATCATATATAAAATAATTATTAAAATATTGATTTAAAATTTTATTTAATAACAAACTTAATGCTAAGAAATTTTAAAAGGGACTAAAACGATGCCATGTACTATAATTACCACTCACCTGGAACCTCCAAAGTAATAGCTACATTCAATAAAAGAGAGACAATTTCAGCTGACAGAATGAATATTTGAATCTCCTACATACCCAAAATATAAAGAAAATATCAAATAATAATAAAATATAATAACTTATATATATATATATAAACGTGAACGGGACGAGGTGAACGGGACGTCGTGGGACGAGAGGCTATATATATAATAATAATAATAATAATAATAATAATAATAATAGTAATAATAATAATAATAGTAATAATTAATTATTATCCAACAGCAATTATGATCAATCCAATTCAATACTAATGATCAAGGAAATAAATTTCTAGGGTAGTTGTAACAAATCAATGAAAGAAAATAAAATCAAATTCACCCATTATTGAATAAAGAATGAGAATTTTTACTTTGAAAACAGAATCGAATGTGATGAATAAGAAGTAAAAATTTAGGGATTCTCTGTTGAGAGTATTTGATAGAAAAAGGAGGTGACAAACAGGTTTTTAGAGCAAAGTTTAGCAGAAGAGATGATTAGGGTATATATATATTTCAAGAGTTCTATTAGGTGTAGAATGGGATAAGAGTTATTATTGAACTGGGTTGTTTAGATTGCAGATATATATTTAATTTCAAAAATAATATATATATATCTAAAAATAAATAAGCAGACCATCCAATAAAATATATATATTTTTTATAAATATATTAAATTATTGTTAGCTAATTAAAATAAAATAATAATAAATAATAAATGTATATAGGTTTTCACATCATCCAATGAGGTAAGCATGAGTTAATAAACTTTTTTCAATTTTCTTTTTTCTTTTATATTTATTTTTTTATTAGTTCTTTAATTTAATTCCCGACTCCGAAATTTTTCTTTGTCTGATTTTATTTGACAACTAGGTCAGGAGTTAGCTTTCGGGGTCAATTGACCAAACTGCCCCTCGTCGGTTCATCCCGGTTTGCAAATAATTCAATATTTTTTCCGGCTTTCTGTCCTAATTATTTGACTGGCTTAATAGTTCTTTTTCGTGATTTTCTTTTTTCCATTGTGTTCGTAATGGTCCTAAGGACCGCAGCGTCACATTTTACAGTTCGAAATTTGAGTTTAAAATGGCTTCGCAGTCGTTCCAGATACGGTCATCCATCGCTGTGACTCTCGGCTCGTTTAACTTCCTATGTTCTGTTTTTCTTATTTATACTTAACTAATTGGCAATTACTAATTATTTGTATTTATGGCTTTTCTAGTTGTCTTAAGTGTGGTTCTAATCCCCTTAATTGTCCCAACCGACACCGATCACCGGAACAGTGAAATATACCAGGCTATACAAATAGGGGTGTTACAACAACAATTCATCTTCTTCACTTTTTTTTTTATCTGCTTTCATCTTTTCAGCGAATATAATTTGTCCCTTTAAAATGATTCAGTTTTACGAACTCTTAATTTGTCACAGAAATAGCCTTCAATTCCATTGCAATTAATACCTTAAAATTATTGAGGCAGTGGGTGTAGAATAGACTTTGAGGCGTGATGAATCATTATCTTTAAGGTATTAATTGCTCGCACTAGATTGCTGCAAGGTTATGACAATATACCTTCAGGATATAACAAAACCTGAAATCTACAAACAACGGCTCCTAAAGATTTCCCTTAAGAACTCTTTATATGAACCGAATTTAGAAGGACTAAAAGAGAAGAAGAAGAAGAAGAAGAATAGGAAGAAATAGAAGTAATATGTATCTGAATTGAAAGCTCATCCATATTTATAGATGATGAAAAGTCATGGCACGTATTCTAGATAAATATATCTGTTTATTTTCAATAGACATAACTGTTTATTTAAATTAGTATATCTTCTAACAGATGTAATCATATTCGTTCATTAAAAGAGACATTTTATAACATTTATAACTGTTTGTGTGTAATAGACATGTCTATTTATTAACAGACACGTCTACTAATTAACAAACACATATGTTCGTAATTTATTTATGAGAATTAAAATAAAATAATTATTTTATTTCATACACATACGTGCCAAGTGCCACAACAGAATAACATATATATATATTTTCACTTCTTACTTTTCATGTATTTCAATAATGTGGAATTTTTTTTTCTCTATTATCTAACATACATACTATTTATAACAATAATATTCCACAATAGTATGATAATTTTATTAGTTCAAGAAGACACGATGATTAGCACATGTAGTCCCCCCACACCCCCCCCCCTTCTTCTCTCTCTCTTACACATCTACTGATTAACAAATACGTCTGTTCGTAATTTATTACGAGAATTAAAATAAAATAATTATTTTATTTTACACACATACATGCCAAGTGCCATAACAGAATAATATATATATATATATATATTTTTTTTCACTTCTTACTTTTCATGTATTTCAACAATGTGGAATTTTTTTTTCTCTATTATCTAACATACAAGCTATTTATAACAATAATATTCCACAATAGTATGATAATTTTATTAGTTCGAGAAGACACAATGATTACCACATGCAGTCCCCCCCCCCCCTCCCTTCTCTCTCTCTCTCTCTCTCTAGTTTTAGAGGGAGATATTTCTTTGTGTTTGGTTTTTAATTTTTTGGACACTTAGGCCCTTTTTTTGTGAAACAACTATTGTCCTTTACCTCTTTTGATAGCGGATAGTTTGTCTCCGGTTCCCTCTTTGCCTCTAGGACTGAGTCGTAAATAGTATTTTGAGTGTGTTTTGATAAGTCCAGTATTAATGGAGAAGGTTATTTCGGGACCTGCAAGTTTTATTTTCTTGTGTCTTCTTTGATCTACTGGAAGATCATGTTCTTTAATATTTAATGGTTGTGATATCTTACTCATTCAATGTCAATAGGTGCCTTGAAAGAGGGTTTGCTACATTGGTTTTGAAGAGCTAGGCATTTTTGGGACATTATCAACGCATTTGCTAGCTTCCTTGTGTGAAGCACGCTTTGCCTAATGTAGATTTTGATACTGCCTCCTGTTTTTCGTCTACATAAAGATGTATGGGTGTTGTTGGCTTTTGTTAAAGTCTCCTCTAGCTGCTTTGGGGTTTTTCTAGTTGGTTTTGTTTTAGGCAACGTGGCATGAGGTTTCCTCTGCATGAGATCTCCTTGGATGACTTCATCCCATGCATTAGTAGTGGGTTTCAACATTGCTAGAGACTGAACATCTGCTTCTTTTCCTTCTTCTAGGCCTATACGGGTCAAATCCACCAAGTCCTATGGTTCTCTTGTCTAGGTTTTGGGCCTTAGTTTCAGTAGGGGCTTTGGTGGTTATGGATATGTTTGGCTTCTATTTCTTATTTGGCTTTGTTTCTCCTAGGCTTTATATTGTTATATTTGTTTATCTATAGATCCATATTTGTATTAGCTCTCATAAATTTTTTTTACTTAAATTTAGTTTACCATAAATACAAAACATGAAATATACAATATGATTTCACATATTTATATTTTGGTCCATAATAAATCGAATTTAAATAAAAATTTTCCTAAGTCTCATATATTGCAATAGCTCTCCCTTTTAAATGCAATATATAACTATCTTTCCATAAAAAAAAAAAAAATAGGGGTGAGCATTATTTGATTCAAACCGAATAAATTGAATTAAACTGCCTTAAATCGGTAATTCTGTTCGGTTTTTAATATAATTCGGTTCAGTTCGATTTTATATTATAAAAATTTCGATTATTTCGGTTCGATTTTATATTATAAAAATTTCGATTATTTCGGTTCGGTTCGATTTTGAAGAGAAAAAAATTGGTTAAACCAAATCGAACCGAATAGGTTTATTAATTTTTGAATTGATTCATTTTTATGGAGAATTTATAAATTATACGTAATTTTATATATATAAATTATTTAATTTCATTGATAAATCGTTATTAGGTTCAAACTAAGATCAAAATAAGATCAAATAACTTGAAAATAAGTCTAAATTAAAAAATAATAAAAAAATAAAACTAATCAATTTGAATCAAACCGAATCAAAATAAAGCAGTTTGATTCGATTCAATTTTTTATCAATTTTGATTTGATTTAATTTCTAAAATATATAATTCAATTTTCATAATTTAATTCGATTCAATTCAATTGATTTGAATTGAATGCTCAAGCCTTAAAAAAAATGATTAGCACATGCCTGCCAATGCCATGTTCTCTTTTTTATCCTTTGGCCAGCAAGGAAGGCCCTCTAAACCTGGTGGCTGCAACTTGCAATCAATTATTTTCTTACCTAATAATTAATTATGTCTTTATTCTGTGGCCATTCCACTACCTTTTTTACCTCTTTTAGGCTCCAATCCTTGTTTAGCTAGCCACGCCACCGCTCATGGAAGATCAACAACTCTTCCAACCCCTCCTATCCTCCGCCGCCCCCATCATCACCCCAACCCTACACAACGCTGAACATGATTATTATCATATCAACAAGAGTTTCTCTTCATATTCCAGCATCATTCTCCGGCTTTTCATACTCATTTCCATTGGAGTTATCTCTTTATGGGCAAAATATGAAGCTTCAAAAGGCTTTGGAATCACAATAATCAACGATATCAAAGACTCTCCCCTAGGCAAACGCTTCAACCTCTTGTACATGTCCAACGACAAAGCTACTCGTTTAATCCAAAGCTCTAGTTCTTTCGTTGAGAACATTCTTTATCCAAATATCAGCTACACCAAGAAGAAAGTGAACCGAGTCACTCTTCGGCTGGCTAGGTCCAACATAACCAACTTGTTTGTGGTTGAAACAAACACAAACCATGAGTTTGTGATTACTGTAAGTCCATCAATAGTGGGTGATACCAAAAACCTTGATTATGCTCTTAAATCGATAGTTTTACAGGGATTGTCCCGCGTATGGCTATGGGACGATGACAGTAAGGATAAGGCTCCGCCTTGGCTTATCGACGGCCTGTTGGAATATATAAAGACGGTGGCAGGATATGGTCCCATGAGAGATTTTGATGGGTCGGAGCTGCCGGAATTTGGTCAGTTTTGCATGGGGGATAAGGACCCCTGGGCAGTGGCGCAATTTCTTGACCATTGTGAGCGGCACAGCAAGGGGTTCATCCAACGGTTGAATCAAGCTATGAAAGATGGATGGGATGATCGGACGGTAGAGGATGCGTTAGGGATATCAGCACAGAATATTTGTCATTCTTTTGTCAACTCAGCAAATGGTGAATTACTACAGTAAGGCTGGTGAAAGAATTTTTCTCATTTAAATTAAATTATTATGGATAATGAAATTTATTTATTAAATATATATATTTTTTATATGTATATCTTAAATCAAAATAAATTAAATTTATAAAATTTCTCCCTATGCAATTATATATATATATATATATATTGAATAATTTTTAGGGGTGATTATTCGGTTCGAACCGAATTGAATTGAACCAAATTGAATTAAATTATAAAAATTGAATTATATATTTTAAAAATTGAACCGAATCAAAATTGATGAAAAATCAAATTGAACTGAATTATTCTATTTCGGTTCGATTCGGTTTAAATCAATCAGTTTTGATTTTTGATTTATTTTTTAATTTAAACTTAATTTTTAAGTTATTTGGTCTAATTTTGACTTTGATTTAAATCTAATAATCATTAATCAATAAAATTAAATAATTTATATATATAATTAAATATAATTCATAAATTTCTCATAAAAATAAATCAATTTAATATAATTTTAATATATAAAATTATTATGTGATTTAATTTGATTTAATTGATTTTTTTTTAAATCGAACTAAACTAAAATAATTAAATTTTTTATAATATAAAATCAAATTAAATTAATTAAAATTTAAATTAAATTAATTCAATTAAATCAATTCAATTCAATTCAATTCAATTCAACTTTTTAATTTGAATCGAAATTTCCTCGCCTCCGATAATTGTGTCCAAACGAAAACGATTATAAAAGGTGACGTGGCCACATTGTATTGAAGCTGTTTCCTTTTCAACAAATTAATTGATGTTATTATATTATATTCCATATTTTAATTTATAATTTTATAAAAACAAAATATGTCACATTGGCTCCACGTGGAACAGAAGAGGATAAGGACTCATTGGCTTATTATTATTATTATCTGATCGAACGCTAGTTGAGATGCTATAATGAATGTTTGTAATTATCGGGCAACTCTTTTCCTGAATCGTTATGATTTTGTTAAAAAATGTCTTTTTAGTGTGTATATCTTTATTTTTAATAAAAAAAACATCTTTATTAATTTTTTTTTAATATATGAATCAACGAACACTTAAATTTGAGTTTACTAAATAATTAATATGTCTTTAACTATTATATTGAATTATATTAAATTTTTTTATATTTTTTATATAATCAAATTAAGGTTAAACTCTTAGTTCATTTTTATTTATTATTTTTTATAAATTATTTTATTTAAAAATATTTATTATTTTGAACAAATTAAATAATATTAATTATTTTTTACTTTATCTTTATTTTCACTAAATAAAATAATTATTTTTTTAATTATTTAAAATTCATTTTATTACTTTCCTCTTTCTCTTACTTAATTATCCAGCTGTGTCACAATAATTATTTCTATTATTTCTACAATTTAATGAAGGGGAGAGAATTATTGAGATTGTATTAATTAAGTAAGATGAAAGTAATTTAATCAAATTAAATATTATTTTTTTATAATTTAAATAATTTAATTAATTTTTTTATATAAAAACTTTAAAGACAAGTAAAAGCAAACAAATAGAGTGTGAATGACGTTTAATCTTAAACTTGATTAGCTTATCAATAAATTTACATAATTTAATTTGATTTAGTGACTGAATACATATCAAATTATCTGATAGATTTGATAGTGAAATTAAGATATTCCTCACCTTAAGTCAATCCATTCATATCACTTTCTTAAAATATAAATTGGAATGGAGAACTTTTCAATACTTAAATACTTCGACTGAGACACTAAATCATCAAACAAAACATCATCATCATTTGATTAATGAGGAAAACAAATGGAAGGCAAATTATGACAAAAAAAAAATAAATTTTCTGCATTTATATTCATTGAAAGTGGGAGGAAGAATTTTTTTTTTTTTTTTAACTAAGGGAGGAAGAATTTTTTATTTTATGAAATAAGTTACACAATATAAAATAAAAGTATCAAAATTTAATTTGAAACCTCATTTTGAGTTCTTAATTTCATACGTTATCAACTCCAACTGTTCTAAATTATTTAAACAATAATTTGTTTTTGCCGGCTCAGATTGGTGGGTTTATTGGATTGCAAGCCCTTATAGGCCCAACCTTAAACACATGCTTAATCTATATTAAGAAATCTATTTGTATATCTGAAGGAAACTTGCCGCATTAAATAATTAATTCAATAAAAAAAAAACGATGAGTAATCTTCCTTGAACTGTTTCCACCGGAAAAAAAAAAAAAAAAGAAAAAAGGAAGAAGAAGAAGCAAGCTGCATTACTTTCTCTGCTTGCATGTCCCCTAGCTTGCATCACTAACAAAAACCTATCTAGCCCTAGCTGTGGCTAAATTCTCCATATATATATATATATATGCTTCTGAGTCTGCTCAAAAACATAGACTAGCAAGCAATTAAGCAAATTGCTGTTTAATTAATTAGATGAAAGATGCAGCTACCATAATAATAATGGCACATGTAATTAACCTGAAGTTAATTTGATTATTAATTTGTGCAGCGGCAGCAGCGGCTGGCGTTGTGGGGGTTGAAGGTACTGCTCCATAAACTGTTGCCCCGTTTGAATTTGTGGTGTTCAACACTGACGAGCTTGTGCTGTAGTTTTATTTCATCAAACGTAAATAATTAATTAACAATCCTTTGAGATTTGTAGATCAACCGATCATAATTTCATACAGATAAAGTAATTAATTTTACCTAGTCGATGGATACTGACACGTCCCACTGCCTGAAAAATATTTTTGAAAATGGATTAGTAAAATTTAAATTAATTAATTATAAAAAATGATGCAGGACTCACTTGGATCAGAGCTTGTAGTAACCGCAGTTCCTCCAAAATTGCAGCTGCTTGGAATCGGATTCTTCTGATAATAGCTATTGAATGCAAAAGAAGCATGATCATGAAGACTATTGGGATTGTAACAACTTCCACCACCTTGAATCGCCGAACAATCTGCACCACCATAACCACAAGCGTAGTCCAATGCTACTTGTAATGCCGTCGGTGATGCACTTGGGCTCGCAACACACCAGCTAGCTCCAGGTGAAGATGTTGTGGTTGGTGTTATCATGGGCGTCATGGTTGCCGGCGATGTAGAATCTGGGTCTGAATTCGGGTTTACAATGGGAGTCGATGAAGTTGGATCGGTAGGAATGATCGTCGGAACAGTGGTTATCGGAGTGGTAATATCCTTTTGGCTCCTGGAAATAGAAGTAAGATGATGTTTTGTTCCATGATCTAGTCTGCTAAAATGTCCAAATGCAATAATTCTTGAACCTGAATTTTTTAAATCAATATTAGAAAATTGCAGAAAAGAATATCTAAAATATTTTCAAGATTATCACTAAATGAGGGAGTAGGCCAAGACAAGCAATAATTGTTGGGAAGAAAAAGGAAAAAGGGTTTGAAAGAAGCACCATTAAAAGTTTGAAAATCAACATAGAAGGAATATCATATTTGAAGAAACAGCTATCATTTCAGAAAAAGAGAAACATACCCACATGGAAAAAGCAATCAAATTCTATGTCCGACATTTACGTAAAGCAATAAAAGCTTGAATTCAAAGATCTAGACATAGAACGACAAGTATAAAACGACAAGAAAATTGCTTGCTTAAATACAACTGATAATATAAAACTTGTAACTAAATAAGCTATCATTAATGGATCGTAATTCGTAAAGGCCAGGCAAATCAAAAACCAGAGAAGTGCAAGTTACCTGAAGAGTGAAAGAGATCAAATAGGAAGAATACTAAATAACAGATAACTCTGCCACCCATATGCATGAGCCGCCAACCCAACCCTCTTCTTCTTCTTTCCTCCTCCTTCTTTCCTTTATTCGATCCAACAAAGCTTCATTTACAGAAGCATATCAATGATCTTGCTTGATCGACAGGATGAGGGATCTTAATTAATTTACAGAAGCATCGATAGATGATATTGTGGAGGAGGAATAGATTTTGCAATCCTTTGCCTTGTTCTGAGGATGGATATAAAGAATACATATATGTGCATATATATAAAAGTGGATAATTGGCCAATCTGAAGAGCGTGAGAGAGAGAGAGAGAGAGAGAGAGAGAGAGAGTACTGAGGAAGATTTGAGAAAGGAGACATGGGGAGTAGAGGAGGAGGGGGCAAGCAAGAGAAAGAAGAAGAGAAAAGGAGGGAAAAGGTAAGAAGAAGGTTGAAAAAGAAGTAAAAGAGAGAATTGTTTTGGAATTAAGGATTGGTGTGTGGGTTGGTAAGTGGTGTCTGTAATGATGATGTTTTCATTTTGCCCTTTTTTTCCTGTTTTTTATTATTAATGTTTCTGCCCCTTTATTTTTCTTTAATTAATTTAAAACATATATATAAAAAAATAATTTAATTAGAAGCTCATAAATAAAACAAGAAAAAAATTTAGATATAGATGGTTTAATATTGCCAATTTTCTATTATGATTTTATATTAACTTATTAATTCTTAAGGAGATAATGCACTAGTGAGTGGACTTCACTGTAGCTATCATCAATGTGGGATGTGGTCTGATCACCCAAAGTGGTAGACCTATCGAGAGGTTCCAGAGCTTTCTGTTCTTAAAGAACAAATCTATCAATTCAGCCATATATTTTTAACCACATAATTCTTTTTAATTTTAGATTATTTTTTATTTTTATTCTCTTAGATAGAATAATTCTTTTCTCTCATAATTTGTGGAATAAGATAATTATTCTTGTTTGTAAATGGTGGTGCTTATGCCTCTATGCCATTCTCAGCGAATTCTTAATTCATAATTATATAATTTTTTATAATTTTAAATATAAATATAAATTAAAATTAAAATTAAAAGCTCATAATATTAATAATAATAAAGTTGGGTTTCTTAAATCATTAATTTAATCTTTTAATATTTATATATTAGATTAATGAAATTGATTGATTTAATTAATACTTCTTTATTAATAAAAAAAATGAATATTTAATTACCTCATTGATTTCATACTCTCTCACAAACAAAGGCAAAAGTCAAAAGAATAGAATAATTAATTATTAATATCATAAAACTCAATTATTAAGTCTATATAAAACCCTCCATAAAAAAGTATCCAAAGTTGATGGATGGCTGAATTTCTTATTGTTTGATTTCAGAAAACATGGAAAAAAATTAAAAAAAATTCATGAGAAACTCAAATATGATAATTTTTTTTTCTAAAAATTTAACCAATTTAAAAATAATAAATTATATATGTTTCTGTTAAAGAAAAGGAGAGAAATAATGGTCTAAAAAAAAGTGAACCGTTCAATATTCTATAACAGCACTTTTGACCAGTTAGACACCAATGGATGGAATATATTAATAGACTTTTTTATTTTTAAAGTTGGTCTTTGAATTTATTTCTTAATTATATATTATTTTTTACACTTTGGTATTTTAGAATTTGTAATTTTTAGTATTTTAATATTTATAATTTTTCCAGTTAATGTATTTGGATTAATTTTTATAATGCTGTTTGAATTGGCTGTCATGACTGCTTGTTTAATAAGTTATTATTTATTTAGTTGATACAAATTATAAATTATACACTTAAAAAAATAAAGAGGGAATTTGTTTTACAATTTTTCCAAGCTCAGAATAAAAACAATAAAGTGAAGAAAAAGCAAAGAGGTAGAGATCTTTTTAGTAAAATATGAAAATGTTTTTTTTATTAAAACTGTTTCGGATTATTTAATATTTTTATTATAATTAAAATATTATTATTTTTTATTTATGCTAACATTAATTTATTAAAAATTATTTTTTAATTTTTAAAAATTAAAAAAATATTTTAATTAAAGTTAATAAAATATATTATTATTTTATATTTAGTAATTATTTATATTAAATTATTATAAAAATAATTAATTATTAATATTTAATAATTATTAAAATAACTAATATTACTAAACAGTATTAAAGTGTTCGTATTAATTAAAAGGATAATTATTATAATTGTTAAAAAATTATATTATTAATATATATATTGTTTAATGCTCCGAATTCATATTTATATGAAATCTATTAATCAAAATTTAAAAGACTTTTATTTATTTTTGAATTTTGGACAATATTTTTTATATGCGTAAAGGGATATAAAATTTAAAATTTCATTAGTTAATTTTACTGTAACCCACTGTCGTTTTGCTAAAAAATTCAAAAAATTCAGGAACCCTAAAAGTGAAAAAAACAAAAAACAAGGAAAAAAAAAAAAGGAGAAAGAAAAGGACCCAATTCATGGTCCAGACAGAGACTCTCTACGCTTCTTTTCCCAGTCGCCTCGCCTCTTCTTCTTGCAGCCTTGCCTCTCCCTTCGAGCATCTCTTGCATCTACGACATCCTGTCGCAGCTTCGTCTCTTCCTCTCTGCAGCTGTCGAGGCCTTGTCTCTGCCCTCTCTTAGTCTCGCCTCTCTGACGGTTTAACCTTTACTCTGCGGGACTCTCTTTCCAGCTCTCGGCAGTTGCCAAGTTATTTTTTGTTTCAACAATTTTGTTAGTCTAGGGTTTCTTCCCACTAAGAAGAGAGGTAAATGTGAAATTCCAATTTTTAATTAATTTTTCTTTGTTTTATGGGCAAATAAATAGAGTTGGTGTATGGGCTCAAATGCTGCCATTTGCATACTTGTCCTGTATTGATTTTTTTAGGTCACATCTTTCTACTGGCCTTGAGAACGATTTATGTTATACTTTAAACGTCTCCTTTTTCTTTTATTTTTAATTTTTTGCTAAGTTACTTGCATTAAACTTGTCAAGAATTTGCCTTTTGTTCTTGGGGTTGATCATATTGCAGCAGTTGAGGATTGTGCACTATTTTTATGTGCAATATTTTGGTTCAATTTAGTTCTGTTGGTATAGTTCATTTCAGTTTGGTTATTCTCTCAACAACAGAGTGTTTGGTTCAATTCCATTCTATAAAATTTTGTGGACTTCAATTGAATTCTAGTTAGAATCCATTTGAAATGAATTCCGCTGATTGTTTGACATGACACAACTAGAATTTAATTCATATTTTCCTTGTTTGGAAACTAGAATTTTACAAGAATTCAATTCAATTTTTAATTTAATTGATTTATTTTTGGTCAATTCTTATGTTTGAAATGAAAGAATTCTTTTTGACTTAAAAAAAAATCATTTTAAAAGAAACAGTAATCAACCCATTATGTGAGAATTCAATTGAATTATTTTTCTTGCTAATGATTTATTTCAAATGAAGCCAATGGTATAATTTCATAACTGAAATTCATATGCTTATTTCTTAAATTTCCCTCAAGAGTAAAATTGAAGTGAATTTTATATTCTGGTTATAATACTTGTGTTTAACAAAAGAAAATGGCTGCCATTAATTGAAAGTTGACAGGTAGCTGAGGAAAAAATTTAAGTGAGCATTTATTTTTGTTTATAGAGCAAATGGTTGCTTTAAGGAAGAATTTAAGTGAGCATTTATTTTTTTTGTTAAGGAAGAATTGTAAGGTGACAGCACATATGGTTTTGTTAATGTCCATCTCCTCCTTTTGTTGTGAAATACTTTTCACATTATTTAAGTGAGCATTTATTTATTTATTTATTTTTACAAAGTAGAAAGTGAATAGGCATAAAAAATTGATAAGCAGCTGAAATATAAGAAGCTCAACTCAACTCAACTCAACTAAGCCTTTATCCCAAAAATTTGGGGTCGGCTATATGGATTCGCTTTTTCCACTCTGAACGATTTTGGGTTAAATCCTCAGAAATGTGTAATGCTTCTAAGTCATGCTGTACTACTCTCCTCCAAGTCAATTTAGGTCTACCCCTTTTTTTCTTTCTATCCTCTAGCCTAATGTGCTCTACTTGTCTAACTGGAGCCTCCGTATGTCTACGCTTCACATGACCAAACCACCTCAATCTCCTTTCTCTCAACTTATCTTCAATTGGCACCACTCCTACATTTTCTCTAATACTTTCATTACGGACTTTATCTAGTCTAGTATGGCCACTCATCCACCTTAACATTCTCATCTCTGCAACTCTTATCTTAGATGCGTAGGACTCTTTCAGTGCCCAACACTCACTACCATATAGCATAGCCATCGTATGGTATGCGGTAAAATTTTCCTTTTAATTTATTGGGAATCTTACGATCACATAAAACTCCCGTGGCACGTCTCCACTTCAACCATCCGGCTTTAATCCTATGACTAACATCCTCCTCACATCCCCCATCTACTTGAAGGGCTGAGCCTAGATATTTAAAGTGATTACTTTGGGACAGTGCCACTCCATTCAAACTAACTCCTTCCCTATCACCAGTTTGGCCTTCACTGAACTTGCAATGCATGTATTCTGTTTTCGTTCTATTTAACTTAAAGCCCTTTGACTCTAGAGTACTTCTCCAAAGTTCTAGCTTCCTATTGACTCCTTCTCGTGTCTCATCTATCAGAACAATATCATCCGCAAACATCATGCACCAAGGAATACTCTCTTGTATATGTTTCGTCAGTTCATCTAAAACTAATGTAAAAGGTAAGGGCTTATGGTGATCCTTGGTGTAATCCAATTGAGATCGGAAAATCTCTTGTGTCCCCTCCTTTGTGCACAATAGTAGTTGCTCCTTCATACATATCTTTCAATACTTGTATATACCTAATAGATACCCTCTTTTGTTCTAACGCATTCCATAAGACCTCTCTTGGAACACTATCATAAGCCTTCTCCAAATCAATAAAAACCATGTGTAGATCTTTCTTCCCATCTCTATATTTCTTCATCAAGCTTCTAATGAGAAAGATCGCTTCCATAGTTGAACGACCAGGCATGAAACCAAATTGATTGAGAGAGATAGAAGTATCATGACGTAGTCGATGCTCCACAACTCTCTCCCACAACTTCATAGTATGGCTCATGAGTTTAATTCCCCTATAGTTTGAGCAACTCTGTATGTCTCCCTTATTTTTAAAAATAGGTACTAAAATACTCTTCCTCCATTGATCTGGGATTTTCTTTGAGTTTAGAATCTTATTAAATAATTTAGTTAACGATGCCACTCCCATATCTCCCAAATACTTCCACAGTTCTCTTGGTATTTCATCGGGTCCACAGCTTTACCTACTTTCATTCTCTTAAGTGCTTCCTTTACTTCTAAAGATCTAATCCTTCTAGTATAATTTACATTCTTTTCTATTGTTCTATAATCTATATTCACGCTATTTCCATTTTGACTATTATTAAAGAGATCATTAAAATAATTTCTCCATCTTTCTTTAATGTCCTCATCTTTCACCAACACTTTTCCTTCTTTATCCTTAATGCACCTAACTTGATTGAGATCTTGACATTTCCTTTCTCTACTCCTTGCTAATCTATAAATATCTTTCTCCCCTTCTTTAGTTCCAAGTTTCTCATATAACTTTTCAAAGGCCTGTGCTCTTGCTTGGCTAACTGCCTTTTTTGCTTCTTTCTTTGCTATCTTGTACTGTTCATATGCCTCATTATTATCACATTTAGGTAATTTCTTATACCATTCCCTTTTTCTCTTCACTGCCTTTTGTACTTCCTCATTCCACCACCATCTCTCATTTGAGGGTGGTCCATGTCCTTTAGACTCCCCAAGTACTTTTCTAGCTACTTCTCTAATCTTTGATGCCATCTGTATCCACATATCATTGGCCTCCATATCTAGCTTCCATACTTCGGACTAGGGGTGTGCAAACGGTCGGTTCGGTTCCGAACCGAACCGAACCGAAAAAACCGAAAATCGAAAATCGAAAATTTTAAAAACCGAACCGAACCGATTGATAAGAGAAAACCGAACCGAATCGAATCGATAAATTTCGGTTCGGTTCGGTTTTAAACCGATCAAACCGAAATTTATAAAATTTCATATTTTTAACATTAAATCTAAATAATAAAAACATAAAAACAAAAAAAATTGAAAATCAAAACTCAAAAATCTTTAGATTCGGTTCGGTTTTCTTTGATTTCGGTTCGGTTCGATTCGGTTTGATTCGATTTTTTTTTATTTCCTATATATTAATAATTTCGGTTCGGTTCGGTTTTTTTGATTTTTTTATGAAAATAACCGAACCGAACCGATTAAACCGAAATTATCAAAATTATAAACCGAACCGAACCGAACCGATTAAATTTTAAAACCGAACCGATTGAACCGAATTAATCGGTTCGGTTCGGTTTTTCGGTTAAAATCGAAAACTGCACACCCCTACTTCGGACTCAAGAAGCTCATTTTTGAACTTCACTTGCTTTACTCCTTTGAACTCCCACCACTTTGTTCGAGCTACACTATTTCTTCTGACCTTACTTGAATTGTTCCTAAACTTGACATCCAAGACCACCAATCTATGTTGACTTGTTAAAGCTTCTCCTGGAATGACCTTGCAATCCTTGCATAGAGCTCTATTTGTCTTCCTGGTTAAGAGGAAGTCGATTTGGCTTCTATGTTGCCCACTTTTGAAAGTCACTAAATGTGACTCTCTTTTTATAAAGTAGGTATTTGCTAGTATTAGGTCGTATGCCATAGCAAAATCCATGATGCTTTTTCCCTCCTCATTTCGACTGCCAAAACCAAAACCTCCATGCACATTCTCATAACCTTGCCTATCACTTCCTACATGTCCATTCAAATCTCCACCAATGAAAACATTCTCTTCATTCGGTATGCTTTGCATTAAATCATCCATATCTTCCCAAAACATTTGTTTACTCTCACTGTCTAGTCCTATTTGTGGGGCACAAGCACTAACTATATTTATTGTTTCTCCGTCTAGTACTAGCTTTACTAGTATAATTCTATCTCCTACTCTTTTCACAGCTACTACTGCGTCTTTCAATGTCCTGTCTATGATTATACCCACTCCGTTCTTGTTTCTCTCCTTTCCGGTAAACCACAATTTGTACCCTGAATTACCCACTTCCTTACTTTTCTCTCCTACCCATTTAGTCTCCTGAATGCAAGCAATATTCACCCTTCTCCTTTCCAAGGTATCCACAAGCTCCATTAATTTTCCTGTAAGTGATCCAACATTCCAAGTACCAACCTTGATCCTCCTCCTATCCTGCTCCTTCCTAATTGGTCTACTTCTATGATATCTTCTATTATTTTCTATGTCTATCTTGTGTTCTGTTCCACTATTTGTTCTATTATCTGTCTTATGGACTAACTTCTTTACCCACACCCGTCCATGATGTGGGAACCCTTGCTCACTTAACACCACACCGGCGCGCGGCATGGCGTCGCTTTCGGTGAACGCCCTACACCCTTGCATATTTATCACTACACCCGGGCTCCGATGTAGCGCGTCGTTAGTAGAGGACGCCCCAACGTTTATATCATTTGAATCCATATCATAGGGTGTGACGAAATTTTTACGCTGGTTGTCACCTACCGCAACCCTCCTCCTTTATCCGGGCTTGGGACCGGCTAAGCGCAAACTACTTAGGCGGAGTTATATAAATATAAGAAGCTAAAATAAATATTTCTCTCTTTTTATTTATTTTTTAATTAATTAATGGTACTTCGTAAGTTTTTTAATTAATAAATATAAGAAGATGGATCATTGAGTGAAAATTTTTTGTTAAGGGTATTTTAATTCAAAAAATGTTATTATATAAGTCTTGTGAAATTCATTTCAAATTCCATCAAATTTGATAGGAATTATTTTAGTTATGACCAATTCCATAGAATTGAACTCCTAGAATTGAATTTTAATTTTGATTCAAAGTAAACACACAAAATATGGAATTCAATTGAATTCCACAAAAGCTTGTCAAATGGAATTGAACCATAAAAGCTCTAAATTCTGGTTCAGCCCAGCATGAATAACACGTGCTGAAATCTGTAGTATTGTTGGGGCCGAGCAAGAGAGACAAGGAAATGGAAAAGAAGGCAGACATTCAAACTCAGCATCACAAGAAGCAAGTGCATCTCTTTTACTGTGCAGACTGTGAAGACCTTGCCCGTAAAGTTGCTGCTCACTCTGATCTCATCACTCTTCAATCCATCAACTGGAGGTCTGTGCAATTTTGTTTGGTTAATTGTTGTGGTGCTTTGTTCTATTATTTTGTTTTGCTGCCATGAATATGATGTGGGTAATTTTTGTGCTCTTTTTCCCTAAACTGTGAAAATAAATGAATGACTCTGCTTTGTTCCCATTTCTCCTTAGCATACAGTTGGATGGATTACATATTTGATCTTGGCTTTTGATAGGATAAAGAAGTTCTGTTTTCAATGGAAAATTGAATGATCATTTTGGCTTACACACTTCTACATTTCTGGTTGTGATAGTTTTTATAGGAATGCTAGGAACAGTACTTCCTGGATCCTTTTGAATGCAGTATGACCTTTTTCTACATTGGTTTTCCTTGGAACTTTCCTTTCCTCTATATTATTTGAGATTTCCTATGAATGCAAAATTTTAGAAAAGATTACTAACATTTTTTTGGATTTGAGTTTTGGTTTTCTACTTTAATTTAAGCTGTATCTCCTCCAAGATCTTGCATAAAAACACATCCCCTTTCTTTGAGTGAGAAAGGGGACATAAAATATCTAACATCACAACCTGATTTTATCTAAAAATATTTATGCATATAGTATGGGACTGAAGAACCCATAAAAGATAAATTTTCATATGAATAGGAGAGCAGAGAACAGATGCAGGAGTAAAATTTTTTTAAGAGTCAGAATGTGTTACTTACCAGAAGATCAACAAATCTGTCATTACTAAAAATTAGTTTCTCAATGACTCTTGCATGCCTAATTCCCAATCCACCTCTGATCAAATATACTGTATACATATATTTATTGTTTGGTTTGGATTTAAAAATTTAGAGCAAAAAGCTAAATTTTCAAGAAAACTTCTCGAAAACAACGTTAGAGGAACTAAGCATGATATACTTGTTGCAGGGAGATGAGTGCATAAAATGTTTGTAAAGTGTCACAATTCTCAATCAAAAGCAACTCAACTCAAATATGCTCTAATCCCAGTCTAGTCGGGGTAGCTTATATGAATCCTTATATATCATATAGATATGACAAAGTGTAATATTGAATATCACCCATTTTGACCCTCTTTTATCTGGGTTCAGACTGGCTATGTATGTTCACAGGTGGAGTTTCTCAGTTAAGAAAAGATATTCAGCTTGTAGATGTATGAGTTTACATGATACGGAGTATTGATGAGTTTCTGTTCTTTTTTCAGGAATTTTGATGATGGGTTTCCAAACCTTTATATAAACAATGCACAAGATATGCGAGGTCAACATGTAGCCTTTCTTGCGGCATTCAGTTCCCCAGGAGTCATCTTTGAACAACTTTCTGTCATATATGCACTCCCACGGCTGTTTGTTGCCTCGTTCACTTTGGTTTTGCCATTCTTTCCAACTGGCTCCTTTGAGCGAATGGAAGAAGAGGGGGATGTTGCAACTGCATTTACCATGGCAAGGATACTTTCAAACATTCCCATATCAAGGGGTGGTCCCACTAGTCTAGTCATTTATGACATACATGCTCTACAGGTTTTTCCCCATTATCTTTTATGCTATTTATCTATTATTTATTTATTATTTTATAATTTAACAGGGAAGAAATTATTCGATTTTTTCCCATTTTAGTATACAAGTCTGAATTTTACTAAGTGTTGGGGTTTTGTAATTTACCCTTTAATGTTATGGGGTTTCCTCTTTACTATCAACGTATATATAACCTCTGGCCATATTTTGTTGTTTAGCTTTAGAGTATATCTAAATTGTTCTCTTGTCATCTTCTTTTGTAAGCCTTGGAACATATTCTTAGTGGCTGAAGGTACTGTTGATATTTTCTATCAAGTGACAAGTCTCTCTCTCTGTCATTCTTCTTCTTTTATTCATTTCCTCCCTTTTTCTAAAAATATGCAGGAAAGATTTTATTTTGGGGACCATGTTTTGCCTTTGTTTGAGACTGGGATCCCTCTGCTAAAGCAACGTCTTCACCAGCTTCCTGACTCTGATAAGGTTTGTTGCATAAAAATGCTTCTTGTTTTTGTCAGTTGCTTTTGTTTGGTTTCTTGCCATTGTTGTGATCATATCTGTTCTGCTTCCTTGAGAATTTATTAGCACAATAGGAATAGCTCAGTTGCTGCCAATTATGTATTTCTCATTTAATAGCCTTATGCCATTATCTTTCAGATTGTTGTTGCGTTTCCAGATGATGGAGCTTGGAAACGATTCCACAAGCTGTTGGATCATTTTCCCATGGTTGGTTTAGAAATTTGCTTAAGTGGACTAAATAATTTCATACCACAAATCTGCAACTGTTGCATGGTCTTGCTAACTCATGGTGTTGAGTTGTAGGTGGTGTGCACAAAGGTTCGTGAAGGTGATAAGAGGATAGTTCGACTAAAGGAGGGAAATCCTGCTGGTTGTCATGTAGTCATTGTTGATGATTTGGTGCAATCTGGAGGCACCCTTATTGAGTGTCAGGTATTCATTATCTGTTAAAACCCATCATATCCCAAAGTATTTATTTTTCTAAGACTTGTTAACATATTAATTATTTTGTAACTCGTGTTCTGTCAAAATTATTCAATGTCTTGCCCTTACTGTGTTAGTTGTTTTATGTAACCATTGTAACTTGTAGAAGATAGCATTTGCTTCTTATATCATATTTCTTTTCTCTTCAAATAATGTTTTTACATTAATTCCTTTCTTTCTTCCCTAACTTTCATGTCAAAAGCTGTTTCCTTGATCGAATTCTACTGATAGATTCTTGTAGTTTTGAATTACCTTTAACAATTTGTGGTGTCAAATCTGCCACTTATCTCATAATGCAAGTTTAAATTCTGAAACAAACATCAGACACACATTCAAGGAAATGCTGAATGGGGTAAAACCCATTCTGATGAATATTCCAGAAGTTTATTGTTGGGTTCCTTTCATTATTTCTAGCTGGCTGCCTGAAAGTTTCAACAGAGCATTGGCAGTCACTTTGTTGAAAAACTAATAATAATATAAGTTTATAATGATATTAATAGCAATACAAACTGTCTAGGAAATACACAGGAGCTAGTCTTGTGTTTTCTAATTTCTAGAATTGGAAAATGTTTTGGGGCAGGTCCTCAAGGTAGCTTAGATTATTAAAATGTACAGCCTATTGTACAAATAGCATGTATGAAATGAAGGCAGTTTTCTAAGGGATGAGAAGGAAAAGTTGGTGAATTTCTAATAATGCAATACATAATTCAATCTTAATTGGTTGTTATTGACTCCTGCTTTTTTTGTATAAACTACCTATTCCAACAAAAATGTATTCCTTCTCTCTCATATTATTTGTATATGCATTCTATATACGTTTGTGTGTATTTGAATGGTCATGTTGCATGATGGAAATTGTCCTCCTGAGTGACTTAAACCAAGTTGCTTGTCTAGTAGGATAGCACCAAGTGGCTTAACCAAGTTGCTTGTCCAGTGGGATAGCACAAAGTGGCTTAACAAAATTAGCTAGCACCCACATGTTCATGCAGTTTGTGCTACCTGACATATGAAGGAACCTGTTTTTTCTTCTATGACAGCCTTTTATGGGTCTTAATTGCCATTAGGATAGAGGATATTAGCCAGGGTTATAAGAATTGGCATTAGTTTAAGATTTGTCTATGTTGCGATTTGTTTGGGAATCATCCTATCCTTTCATTTCAATTTGTGTTCAGATGAATATCATGGCCATGGATATCGTGTACTCCTACAAATCAGGCCTAACTCAAATTTGCACTTAAACGTATTGGGAAAAGTCTTTTGCACCCTAACATTATATTTTGACCTATTACACCCTTGTATTTTTATTTTGGTTTTTGGCCTATTACATATTTCAAATTTTATTTTATTTTTTTAACTAATAGGTACGATTTTTCAGATCAAATATATTAGTGTGTCCGTATACACACACACACACACATACACACATATATAATGGATTAAACTTGATTTATTCCATTATTCATTAAAGAGTTGGGCAACTTGTGTTATATTTACTATAAACATAAAAATTTAGGCTTGCAATAAGTTAAGGTTGGGAATGTAAAGTATTTTTTTTTCCAATTATGTTAAGTGCACATTCATGTATTAGGCCAATAAATTAGCAGTTGATATTTCTTTTTGACTCTTTTTACTAATTGTGAACTTTGTTTTTCCAGAAAGTGTTAGTGGCTCATGGTGCGGCGAAAGTGAGTGCATATGTCACCCATGGTGTGTTTCCTAAGCGCTCTTGGGAGCGATTTACTCGTAAAAGTGATGGTAAGACCTGCATTTTGTCATTCATGCGCATCATATCATTTTTATTTATTGATTTGCTTATGCATTCTGCGTAACATTCATAACGTTTAACTATCTGATCATATTTCCATTTGCTTTAATTTTCAAAAGGCTCGGGGAATGCATTTGCCTTCTTTTGGATCACAGATTCATGCCCCCTTACTGTCAAAGCCATAGCAAATAAACCTCCATTTGAAGTTTTGAGTCTTGCTGGATCCATTGCGGATGCTCTGCAAATATGAGCAAGGTACTTACAAGGGTTTTGTTAGGGTGGGATGTTCATGCATACCTGTGATAAATGAGCCGATAATTCTATTTTCAAAACCACTTTCATGATTTGGTTATTTTCTAGAAAAAGAGAATTCATTTTCCTGTGCTATTGGAAGTCATTGTGGCACAAAAGAATGATTGAGCGATAATCTATGCTATAATGGATTACTGTAAAATCAATCTGGAGTATTTTCCCCGATATTCTTGTCCATTGGTGTTTCACGGAGACTCATGGTAATCTTCTTTTATTAGAGGATTCGTTTGGAATAAATCATTTATTTAAAAATAATTCAATTGAATTTTTATATAATTATATTATTATTTTGAAAATAAATTTTTTGTTTAAATTAAGAGAATTTAAATTTTTTCATTTCAAATATGAAAAATTGACTAAAAAAAAATTAATTGAATTAAATTTTTATAAAATGTTATATTTCAAATTTCAAAGAAAGTTTATTTATTTTATTATTTTTCATATGGTAGTTTTAGTTTGAGGTGTAAATGAATTGAGCAGAGTAAAGCTTTACAGGAGTTTAAACTTTGGTCATCAAAACTTTTTCAAATTCGAGTTGAATTTGAATTTAATTTGTGTTGAATTTAAGTCAAATATTTATAAGTTCAAGCTTGACTCATTTTAAAATATAAGTTCTAAATGAGTTGAGTAAAATCAAGTATTTCATCGAACTAAATCTTGGATAGCTTGATTCATTTACAGAGTAAATTTTAGATTTATAATCGATTTTAAAATTTAAATTACATTATTTTGATTAATTTTCATATAAAAAATAATTTAATTTTTATAAAAAATTATATTTAAATTATAAATAATTATATTTAATAAATATGATTATAACATAACTTTAAATAATATATTATTTTTAAAATATTTTTAAATAAAATAATAAATATCTATAATATAATAAAATATAATAATTAATATAAACTTTTTTCAAATTAGCCTATTCATTAATCCATTTAACAAGTTTTTTTACGAATTGAGCAATGAGTTTTAACCAACTGAATATTACTAAATTCGAGTTTGATTCTTTTTATAAATGAACTGAGCGAATTAAATTTTTATTGGATTAAATATTGAATAATCATTTAAGGTTTGCTTCCTTTGAAATCGAAATAAATAATAATAATAAAACAAAAAGTGGAAGGGGTAAAAAAGTATAGGGAGGTGAGCAGGCATAGAAAAAGAACAGAGATTAGAGATTATTTCTTTCTTGTATCTATAGACTTATTATTTTTATTTTAAAAAAAGTTAAAATTTTACAATAATAAAGTGTATTATTTTTCACGCATGGATAATATGTTATAATTTCTCAGAAAATAAAATTAAGGATGTGTGGATTGTGGATGATGCCCCTATGGCTAAGGGCAGTGGGAGTGGGACCCAGTGCTCCACGATCACAAACTCAAAGCAACTATCACGTGGCAAGGGGGGGTTGAGTAGAGAGACAACAGAGGATATACCCTCTGGCATTGCCTTTTGCACTTTCCCTAGTGGCTACGTATGGTATCATACTCTCAACTCTACCCATATTCATATACGTATTGTGCGCACTGACCACTGGGGTTGACCAAGGGCAAATCGGTGATTCTATATGTGCCTTTTTTTTTTTAAGAAATTAATGGCACTGGCATTAGGGGATTAAATATTATTTAAAAATTTATTGATTAAGGGATTTGCTGGTCCTGTGTGTGTAGGTGGTGTCTAATGATAATATTATCCTTGAAAAAGCTGAAGGCTTATCTAAAGTCATCAATGAGGAATTATGAAGTCAAATTTTGTAAATAAATTTTGTTCTTACCATTTTAACCTGATCTAACAACCAAAATGATGTGTTATAAATTTTCAGCTCTAGGCTACATTTCCTAGAGCTGCTTTCATAATAAAATATTGAATTTTGAATATCAAATGAGGTTATCAATTAATTATAATATTAATTATAATTCTAATACTATGATCCTAATTAAACTAAAATTATAATTAGTATACATTCCTCTATAAAAATATAAATATAATGAATAAATGAAAATTATTTATATATATAAATTATTTTTTTACGAATTAAACGAAAACTAAACCCGAATACATATATAAATGTTTTTTTTTTCTTATAAGTTATTTTCAAGTTTTAATTGAAGTTTACTTAACTTCAAATTTTCTTCATTAAAAAAGAAATAAAGAAAATAATATAATCACCTTTCCTTCTAGTTTCAATCTCATGATGTAGATTCACATGCGATAATGTTTAGATATACGTGTTAAAAATGAAATCTATTGAAGTAGCCCATCAAGATGTATACATTTTTTTCATATTATAATTTTGAAAATCGATGCTAATATTAATAATTATAACAATGTTAAATTAAAATTTATTAATTTTTTCTTTGAAAACATAAAGATGACCTCTTTCTAACTTTACACCTACTCACTCTTTTTATACAAAGGAACTAAAAATGATTGAACGATAGTGACTACTTTTGATGTGCAAGGTTTAGGCACGTTTTGTCATGTAGAATTAAAAAGGGGAATTCATTTTAGTATTTATTAGAATTTTTACATATAAATAATTTCAGATGCTAAGATTATATTTGTAATCACGATTATATTACATATTTAATTACGTTATTTAATAATATAAAAAAAATTAATGTAATGAAAGAATAATTATATTATGTAATTAATTATATTTAAAGTAACATAATAATTATTATACATAAAAATAATAAATACAATTATAATTATTTATTTTAATTTTTTTTTATATCAACACTACTACTATTATTGTTTGTCTACTATTACCATTATCCCGCCTTATTACAACCACTACCACCACCACTTGATCATAGCTATCATCACATAACCATTGCCATTTCTACTATTATATAGTCACTGTCCTTACCGCTGCCTCATCTTGTTACTACCACTACAATTTTGTTTTGCTGTCACTATCACCACCTAATCACTGTTGTCGCCATCATTGCTACTATTTAACTATTACTACTACTTGATTACCAATCACTTGAATAACTATCACTTATCATTAATATTATAAATAAATTAAATATTAAAATTAAAATTATCATTATATTATATTACTTATATTTTTATTTTATAATTAAATATAAAAATATAATAATAATTATATTATATTATACTTTTAATTATATGATATCATTGATTATATTGTATTATATTATATTATATTATATCAAAATTTAATCTAAAAAATTTTAAATACATTTATTTATTAAAAAAAATTATTAGGTAATTTATATAAACTCCAATATGGATTTTCAAATGCTAATTTTTAAGCCTTAGAATTCAGTTGAAGTTGGATAAAACGTCCAAATTGGAGGAAGTGTTTGGTACGATGGTGGTTTTCGTTTGCCTACTCCTCTTTTAATTAATGAATGAGAATAGTAGCAAAGTTTTGTCCTGTTGCTTAGCTTTCTATATTTATTTTTCCTACCATATCTCTCCAAACTGATTTTGAATATTAGTAAGGAAAAATATATTTTTTTAAAAAATAAAATATAAGATATCCTTTATTTTTAGATTTATTTATTTTAAATAATATAATTTTCTGAATCTTAATGATCTTGCTATGCATAATATAAATATATATATATATATATATATTATTAATTTAATATTATAAGAATAGATATTTTAATAAAAAATATTTTTTATATATAGATTATTTTATGCAGAGCAAATGTCACTTAGATAATACATGTAATTCTACCTAAAAAATCTAAGATATTCGAACAGACAAAAAGCCATGCAGAAATGTAGAAATTGCATGCTACGTCATCAGCGGCCCCACCACTCCACCACAAGCCAGGATCACCGATCAATCAAACGTATGCCGTTCCTGTACCTAACACGCGGACCCACATTTCCCCACTGTAACATCCAGATTCTAGCCACGTGTCGTAACGCGTTGGCAAACGGTACCAACAGCTGTGCATATTATTTTCTTCTATGAGAAATCCCTTTTTTAAACCTCGAACATTTTTGCTATTAGCCTTTCATGCAAATTTATTTTTAATTGAGCCTCTCAACTTTTATTATTTTTTTTAATAAATTTAATATTAAAAATATTAAAATTCCTTCAAAAATATTAATAATTATACCAACCAAAATCCCACTTGCTATTTTCATTTTTAACCCGGTCTAACAATGAGTTTATTAAGTATTAATAAAAATTCAGGGTAAAATTGACCTTTCATTCCTCTCTCAATTGATTAATTCCCAACACCTATACCCTTGAAATTCCGTATAATTACAGAATACTACCACTTCCGTATTGAAATACCCTTATCCGAATATTTATACGTCCGCTAAATACCCCTGCTTCTTAATATGGCTCTAGATTCACGCTATACGTGATACGCCTCCCTGCCGCTGGCTCTCTCACTTGTCGGTGTTGAGATCTTGCAGCTTCTGCACTCAAAGCCACACGTTACAGCTTCCTTGAAGATTGAAAAAAAAAGGCTATAACGACTCTGGTCTAGGGTTCCTGAATTTATTTGGATCTTCACACTAAGTAAAGCCGAAAGGTTAAGGAAATGCTTGAGTTGCTAGTCTTCTTGTTACTGGATTGTCCAAAGGCGGTCGCTGCTTCATGCTAGCTTTTGTGGTCGGATTATGGGAAGCGGCGGAGGAGGTGGAGCAGTGTATGAGGGAATTGGTGGTGGTTTGGAATTTATGTACGGTGGTGAAGGATTCTAGGAGGAGAATAGGGTGGGTTTGTGGGCTGTTCATAAGGAGCAGGGGTAGGTGGGGCAAATGTGGCTGATCCTTTCTTCTTATTACTTTTGTTGTTGATTTTATTGTTGAGGTTTATTTTTATTTTTCTTTTTCTGGTTTGTTTTTATCTCAACTGGCCAAAGCAGATCGTCGTTAGGACAAACGATTGTTAAGTTTGGAAATTTTTAAACGGAAAAGGAAAACAAAATGCAGCAAGATCACCCGAAGAAGGTGATGGATTATTCTTACGTTAACTTCATTACTAAGATTTATTTATTCCTCCTCTTTTTTTTATTTTTTTTATTTTCTTTTCTTCTTTACATAAGAGAAAATTCTGAATAATTTTATGTGTCTATTGAGAATTTATCACTTTTTAGTACAATTGAAGAAGAAGGAGGAGGAGAAGGAGGAGGAGGAGGAGGAGATAATTATTCTTGAATGTTAATTAGCTAACACTTGCTCAACAAAAATTATTTTTAAATCTCCATATCATATAAACTGGGAAAGTTTTGCGTTGCTCAGGTCATTCAACTATTCAATCCTAATGCCAGAAAAAAAAAAATCTTTGGTAGTTAGGTAGGTGGGTGGGAATTTTTTTTTTTTTTTTTTTTTCTGGTAGGTTTTGTTATGAAAAAATTGTGATACAAACATATATGTCCTTTTGGTATTCTTTGCGGGAGATCCTGTATATATATTTTACTTGTAGGGTGCTTTTGACATCTTCTTCTTCTTTTCCTCCCCTAACTCTGGATAATGGCATCATCGAATCTAAATTTCTTCTTGAGAAGTGGGTTTCATTTTTATTTCTGGAATGCAATCCATTAACATAAATGTAAATTCTTTTCTTTGATTTCATTAGATGCCTTTTTTTTTTTTCCTATTTATTCTCCTTCCTTATCTACTAGTGGAACAGATTCTGACTAATGAGTGGATTTTCTTACCAGTTATCAAAAACTGTTTTTCCTATTAAATATTTGTGGTTTCCTGCATCAGTTCACCTCCATTTCTTTTTTTTTTTTAAAAAAAAAACACTTGATTTTATTGTTTTGCACATCCCTTTTTTATTTTCTACAACTTGGAGTAAATGAATTTGTCTATTTTCCAGTTTCTGAATATTTGTTTATTGCCTATATTTTGAGGCTGCAGGTTTGATTGCATTTTGGTTTGACGTAGCTACTTGTTCCTTTGCATTATAGTTTTCCTTTTCAGTGATCCTTCCTGATATGGAGGAGAAATTAGAAAATTTGTAATTCTCCGCTACCATATTAGTGATATGTGATAATGGGATTTGGTGGGTCTTCGTTCAGGATGCTTAAGCTTGTGAGTACTCAGTGTATCTAGATTTGATGGGTCTTAGTTTAGGATACTTAAGCTCTTAAGAACTCAGTCTATCTAGTTAAATTCATTTTTTATTTCCTTATCTTAGTACATGTGAAATATTTTTGTGTGTGTTTCGGTCTTTTCATAAGCGGTGCCATTTGCTTTATGTGTTTTTTATGAGTTCCAATTGTTATTTCCTGCTATTGCAATTGTCTACAAGGACTTTTAGATGATGTGGAGTCGACCTCTTCGGAAAATAAATTGAAATTTGTTGCAACAGAGAAAACTTCCAATCTTGATATGGTCTTATGGTTACCTTTTAGTAATAACAAAGGGAATTATCCATTCAATTATTCTTGTTAGAATGCCCTTTGTTCTTCTTTTTCCCATGTATTTCATACCATGGCCTTTTTAAATTAAAAGTTGAGAAACATTTATGTCTGTACAGTTTTCAATACGAATAGCATGATTATAGTTTTCATTAAGTAAAATGATACTACTAAAGGTTTACCATTGCTTTGTTAAATAGACATTCTTCAAGTCCTTTAAGTGCTAAATAACATTGGGCATGACTGTAATAACTCTTGATTTGACATTCTTTAGTAACACATACACTGTTCAGTTGGATATAATAAAAGAATATAATGGCAAAAAATGTGATGTGAATCTTATGCTAAATATAAAATTTCCATTGCTCTGTGTTTAGTACTTTAGTTTCATAAATTAATAGTTAACAAGGTTCCATACGTACAAACCCAAGTATACATACATACAGACACACTTAGAACATAAAATGCATGCATATCTGTATGTGTAACTCATCTAACGTGGAATCTTGTGCTTCAGAATTCGACAGAAGTGGACTTTTTCTCTGAATATGGTGATGCCAATAGGTATAAAATTCAGGAAGTTATTGGCAAAGGCAGTTACGGCGTTGTTTGCTCAGCAATTGACACTCACACTGGTGAAAAAGTGGCAATAAAGAAAATACATGATATTTTTGAACACATTTCAGATGCTGCTCGCATTCTTCGTGAAATAAAGCTGCTTAGACTGCTAAGGCACCCTGATATTGTAGAAATTAAACATATTATGCTTCCACCTTCAGGAAGGGATTTTAAAGATATATATGTTGTTTTCGAGCTGATGGAGTCAGATCTACATCAAGTCATTAAAGCCAATGATGACTTGACACGAGAGCACTATCAGTTTTTTCTTTACCAGCTTCTTCGTGCATTAAAGTATATCCACACAGGTATTATAGTTCTTTTGTTACTTTACTACTTCAATACATATTTTTCTTCATATTTGTCAAAAGCAAAACTGGGTTACTGCCAATAGGCCATTGTCATGGATGACATATATAGATGTGGAAGATGTCATGCCTTTTCTTGTTCTGACCATTTTTAGATTGGCGACAAATTCTCTACCTGCATAACTCAACTGTTTCAATTGTACTGTTATATTTTTTGAAACTTCTCCGTCTGTTGAAATGTATTGTTCCTGGAATTTTGGATGCTATTTGTTATTATCTTTATTTGTCTTTTTCACTCGTTCCTCTATTTCTTTTTTTATTCAACATTGGAATGTCTTGACAATGTGGCACATATCTAATCCTTATCTTATTGCCTGCAGCGAATGTCTATCATCGAGATTTAAAACCTAAGAATATATTGGCAAATGCGAACTGTAAACTTAAAATTTGTGATTTTGGGCTAGCAAGAGTTGCTTTCAGTGATACCCCCTCAACAATATTTTGGACGGTATGCTATCTAACATATTAGACCTATTATAATTGCTATACTTCATGTGTAGACCCAGATTTGTGCATACTTATCTTTATATATGTAGGAATGGAGAGGCTGATGGTTTGAAATTTCATGGTTTATTACAGGACTATGTTGCTACACGATGGTATAGAGCTCCTGAACTTTGTGGATCATTTTTCTCTAAGGTTTGTCTTTGAACATATGTGTTGACAAGTTTGAAATTGATTTAGTATTAGAGTATGATTTCATAGATCTAATAGCTATAATTGTAGTTATTTAGGACTAGGGTCCTGGACATGAAACTTAAGTGGCAGTTCTATAGGTTGGTTCTATTATTTTACGTACTCTTCTATGAGATGAGACTTCTGGTGAAGAAAGAAGTGGGTATTAGCATATTTAACAGATAATTTTCCAGTGGTTAAATTCCCTATTTGAGGAGATTATGTTTGGTGATTCAAAGACAATTATTGTTTTAACATTGCTGAGTAGTTAAATTATGAACTTGTTTATGAGCTAAAAATTATTGTGATATAGACATAGGAGTACAGTTGGTTCACTAAAGCATCATCTGTCAATGGCAGCTACCAATGGTATTGGTCATATGTAGTTGTGGGTTGTGGCTTGCTTTTGTAAATGCTGCTGGCCTCTTGCGAATGTGATTCAATTAATTGTTTATTTTTCTATGTTATTCTTTTCTTTTTCCTCTATCTTGTTTTGTTTCGCTTCTCCATTATGATGGTGTCCAATTTTTAATATCACGCTGCATCAGAGATGGGATGGTGTCCAACATATGACATCCTATCCAATCCTATCTTTTATGGCATTTTGCAACCCACATGCTACTCATCTAAGACACCCTTCATGGAAAAGCATATATATATATATATATATATATATAATCTTTTGAAAATGTTAGTTTATCCAGTGTGCATAATCCTGAGATAGCATGTGTAATTGTGTACCCTAAATCAGATAAATAATTAGCATAGCGAGGTAGGAAAACAAGTTTTTAGGTTTTTCTGCAACTGTTTTGGACTTATCATATATATGAGAAGTATGAAAATGTATATATTCTTTTTCCAGTACAATTGAAAAGAATGATTTTGGTTCTCTTGCAATTTTTGCTCTCCATCATTGCATTCCTTTTACTGTTGTTGTTTTAACTTAATGGCATCTGGATACAGTATACACCAGCAATTGATATATGGAGTATAGGCTGCATCTTTGCTGAAGTACTAACAGGGAAACCACTTTTTCCTGGCAAAAATGTTGTTCATCAACTGGATTTGATGACAGATCTGCTTGGTACCCCATCATTAGATACAATATCACGGGTAAGTCAAATTATCTTTTTATTAGTTCAGGTATAAGCATTTGGTCATGTTGCTCAAGTTTTAGTTTCACTCTTAGGCTCCATTTATTTCATGGAAATTATTTTCTGCATTTTTTCTGGTGTTTAGGGAACCTAGGAAAATTGGTTAATAGAAAATGTTTTCTTAGTGAAGGAGAAATTAGGCCATGTTCAAGGAAAATGACTCCTCCATCTGAAAAGAGAACAATTTCTGTACTTTGAAGAACTTATTAAAAGAGGGAGGCCTATATGGAAACTACATGAAGACATACTTACTAGTCTACCAGCTACTGTTCATCTTTGATAGAACACCAGATTTTATTTGTTTGAGAGTTCTACTCTGACATCACCTTTTGCATTTTTGATGTAAAAATTAATGTGAGATGATTTTATAATGGATTCTTGAATAATATTGGGTTATTAAATTGAATTGAAGAATTCAGGAGTTCTATGACAATTTTTATATATTGGGAAGTCAGCTTCTTAAGCCAATAACATTTGACCATGTGTTCAATAATGTTTGTTAAAGTGGAGTGCTATTGGAAACATTTGGCGAAGTAATGCATGGAATTAATCATAAAGCTATACACTTGAATTGTTGTAGAAGTGTTACCATGTAATTGTTTGTGAACTTCATTAACCAATGTCCCATTAACATGTAAAAATTACAAGATCATCTACCTAATTGTGTGCAAAAACTATCCTTAAGTAATCTTTTGATGTGGCAATGGAGGGAATTACTAGTGCCACTAGGCATCATTGAAACTTGTTTTGTGAGTAATGTTGAAGAGGTTATAAATATATATATATATATATATATATATATATATATAAAGAATCCTTGTAGCTTTTATCTTGATTTGGCTTTGGTACCATTTTTTTATGCTCAAGGAATACCTAGGAAAATTATAGATAAGTTAGTGTTAGAAAGAGTGAGAAGGGAAATGGGGGACCTAAAATGACATGAAGAGAAATGTTGTAAAAAGATTTACAATTTTTGGATACTGATATGGAATTGGCTTTAAACGGAGCTGAATGACAAAAAAGTATTTGTGTAGCCGACCCCAACTAGTTTAGGATTAAGGTTTAGCTATTATTCTAAACTGCTAGAAAATGATTTCTAACTGATTGCCATTATTGCAACCAAATAATAGGAAATTAATCAGAAAATAATACTCGAAATATTTTCCAGACATTATTCTTGGCGAAACAAATGGACCTTATTGCTCCTTTTACATCCATGCGTGTGGACTGAATAGTGAATACCCTCACCCACATGTACCACCATGAGCTTACACTCTCACGTGCACATACAATGATACAAACACCAATCCAGA
Source organism: Hevea brasiliensis (assembly GCF_030052815.1). Classification (NCBI taxonomy): domain Eukaryota; kingdom Viridiplantae; phylum Streptophyta; class Magnoliopsida; order Malpighiales; family Euphorbiaceae; genus Hevea; species Hevea brasiliensis. Next base: position 60,564,435 of record NC_079508.1, read on the forward strand.
TAGTTTCTTGTACATAACACAGACATGGATTAATGTAGAACCATGAAAAGAAAATAAAAAATGCAGAGAAAAGACATGAAGCACTAAATTTCAATTTTAATCATCCTAATACAACCTAAGTACCTAAAGTGCGTCTAAGAATTACTTATATAGGTACTGTAAAATAACCTAACCCATTTAACAAAGCCAAATACCAAAAATGTCCTAATAATTAAAAAACCGAAACAACCTAAATAAACTATTTTCTTTCTAAATATGTAGGCCTATAATCTGTAACAAGAAGTCCTGCATCATAAATTTAATCCATTATCAACTTCATTCTTTCCAGGTTCGAAATGATAAGGCAAGGAGATATTTAACTACCATGAGGAAAAAGCAGGCCGTGCCATTAGCTCAGAAATTTCCAAATACTGATCCATTGGCGTTGCGTCTATTGGAAAGGCTACTTGCTTTTGATCCAAAAGACCGGCCAACGGCTGAAGAGGTTTGCTTTGTCTTCTATCTCTGTCTATCTGTTTTTTCTTTCTCCCCTTAACACAAATCTGATGACTAAATTTGGTCAGTTTAGGGTGTGGCATGTGGATATTTTTTGCTTTAGAATGTTAACAAGTCAATTTTTTTTGTGTCTGACTTTTCACCAGGCGCTAGCAGATCCTTACTTCAAGGGGCTGGCAAAAGTTGAGAGGGAGCTGTCTTGTCAACCAATAACAAAGATAGAGTTTGAGTTTGAGAGGCGAAGGGTTACAAAGGAGGACGTGCGAGAGCTAATTTTTCGAGAGATACTGGAATACCATCCTCAATTGCTCAAGGACTACATAAATGGAACTGAGAGGACTAACTTTCTTTATCCAAGGTTCCATTTCACTCTCTCTCTCTACACCTCTGGTGATAAGAAAACCAAGGTTCTAAATTTCTTGGTTTCTCTAATATTTTTCATCTTACGGATGTAGTTAATATAATTATACCTTTTCTTACACTTTACCCTAATTTTATAGTTGTTTTGTACACAGTGCCATTGATCAATTTAGAAGGCAGTTTGCACATCTTGAGGAAAATGGTGGTAAAAGTGGGCCAGTAATTCCACTTGAAAGAAAGCACGTATCTCTTCCTAGGTAAATATATATGGGATTTTCTCCTGCAGCTATGTTATTTCTTTACTTGAAACTATTCTTGTTCCTGCTCTTATTACTTTGCTATTAGTTCTTTTGTACAAATTATGATGCTTGACTAGTTCCTTGCTGTTTAGTAATATTAGACAATGGTGTTGATGATGTCAACAGCTAGTGTCTGTAATAGTTACAGACAGATGTTATATAACAACCCTCATGTTTAGTTGCCACTGTTGAGTTTGGAACCCTGAGCAGACTGCCGGTGATAAACCGGATACCATCGGCTTCATCTAAACTTCATAAATTTCTAAAAATTGGTGAGAGCCAAGGATGAAACCAAGTTTATAATTTCTGCATAAGCTGGCGGATGGAAAAACAGCATGGGCCATGCTTGAAATGAAGAAAATTTTATTGTTTGTGCCTGGGTTTTAAATAATGGTTGTTGCATCCCATGTGACCCATGATGCAACGAAAAAATGGCTATCCCATGTAAAATATATGGGATTGAATTTGGATTCACAGAATCACAGCTCTATCATCCACATTGATCCAATACATTGGTTACATTTATTTTGATTTGATATGGAACTTGATGGAAGTATTTTTGGCTGCTATGTTTAACTTTTGCACAGGAAGAGACATGCACTGCTTTAAAACCCTATTTTAAGTAGGATGAAATGGACAGTGGTGAGAATGTAGTGGTGTTGGATGAATTACGTAATGTTGAGAACATACGAGTGTGGATTAAGTGTAGAAGATTATTCCGAATGGGCGCATGAGAACATTGCAGGACTTGGTAGTTAGTGTCAAGCAAATGCAATGATTATAAAAGTTGCAATAATGTTAGCAAAAGCATTATATTCATAGTGAGGTAGTAATTCAAAGCAAAAAAACTAGATGGATCAACGGTGTTCATGTACACATAACCCATTAAAAGAAACCGAACTAATATGAATGTCCCAGATTGGAACATGCACACCCGAAGGATGGATAAGTGAATTCTGAAAATTGGTGCTCGAGCAGGGCACCTCCTCCTCTGTGACTACCAAGTACTAACTCATTGTAAAATGGGGGAGAAAAGAAAAAAAAAATGAGAAAAAGAAAAGAGGGAAAAGGTGGGGGGAGAGAGAGACAGAGATTAATCCAGACATTTTTCCTTGCCATTTCTTGCATTTGATTATTATTATTTTTTTTCTTCTCTCTTCCCTTTCTCCTTGACAGAAGTATAAACTGTTACCTTTCTTGCCTTCTTGGGTTTTCAATATGTTGCTATATAAATAGACCCTGACCTGGAGCTACAATGCTAGGTTGTGCTTTGTGATTGGCCTTTGTTTCCTTTGAATCACCAACTAATTTCCTTCTATGCCGTTTACAGGTCTACAATTATACATTCAAACACAATTCCTCCCAGAGAACAGACCATTGCTTGCTTAAGAGATCGACAGTCTGCTGAGGAAACATACAACAAAACTTCCCGATATTCTGATGGAACTCATGTAAATATATCAACCCTGCAGGCACCACAAAGAATTCCACTAGGTACTGTCAGTTCTTATTGCCATCTAATTTTGGGGTTAAATATTGTTTTGTAAGTAAATAATGGTTTATTGTATATACTGGAACAGCTAAACCGGGAAAAGTTGCGGGGTCAGTTGTTCCATGCGACAAGGGAAGTATCATGAAAGATGCCTATGACCCAAGAACTTTTGTCAGAGGCTCATTACTTCCTGCTCAGGGTGTCCCTTCTGCATATGGTTATCGCAAATCTAGCACAGGGAAGCAAGAGAGATCCGCCTTGGAAAATCTGAGTTCTTCACAAAAGCAAGTCCAGCAACGTGGCATAACAACAAAATTTGCGCCAGATATAGCTATCAACATTGACTCCAACCCTTTTTTTCTGACCCGGGCAGGAGTGAATAGGGTGGAACAAGTTGATGACCGAATTACAATCAATACAAACTTGTTGCATGCCAAGGCTCAGTACAGTGCGATCGGCACTGCTGCAACTGTGGCGGCTTCTCACAGAAAAGTTGGGACTGTTCAATATGGTATGACAAAGATGTACTAAAGCTGTGAAAGGCTTTGTGCCAAACGGACAGATCCATGTACAGGAAAATTAAAAACCAAAGGAGAGAGATGGTTTCTCGGGTACATAGTATCTGATTCTGTTAGGCAGTAGGATTGGTCATGAGAGACTATATATCGGGCGTAGGTGGTCAAAAGGATATGTATATTAGATAAAATTCTATATAAGAACTCCATTTATAAAAGAAAATAACAAGGAAAGCAAGCATGGCTTCTCTTTCCTCATGGCGGTGTGAATGTGTTCTCAATTGCAGATCCTTCTAGTTAGTAGTTACTATTTGGGAATTTGGAGTTCATCTTGCGGCTGAAATATGGATCGGTGTTGATGTGTGTTACTAAATATAGATTGTAAAAGACTAGTTCCCATCCATCAACATTGAGCAAAAAATGACCATTCTTTGCAACCTATGATACTTACGTCCAGGTAATGGGTCACTGCAGAAATTGGACAATCTTGTCCGCTAGGGCTATATCCCTTCATTATCCAAGCCTCATAATATGGAGCATATGTAAGAGCTTGATGGATCATTTTCCCACTGACCGTTGAACCCGTGAAGGCAACACTACACTGGAGATGTTGAATTCTTCTCCACTCATTACCTTTCAAGCTGGAGATTTCTGGACGCAATTTAAACCATTTTGGCAATTCGTAGAATTTTAATATTCGAATAAGATGGAATTATTTGGTTTCTAATAGAAAATGTGGATGTAGCTATAGCATCAACATTAGGGAATACCAATCTACTAAGGAACATACCAGCTAGTTGGACTTCTCTGCCGTTGCTCTATTTAATTGTTATCCAAAGTTTTAGCCTCTTCTTCGTCTCTCTGTGAAATTTCGTAGCTCTATCAGAGGTAGAGAAACGTGTGAGTTGATGTTCCATGACTTCAATATTGTTATATTGGTGGCTTTGAATTTTGGTATTATTCTTTTCTCTGTCTTAGATTTGCGTGCTTATTATATCAAGTAGAGGCCCACATGATATGAAGCCTCGTGTTTCCTGCATGAACACAAATTCTTCTGTTGCCATTTGCGGCGGATGGCGGAGACGGATTTGATTCCCATGGATGAGTCCTGATGGGCAAAAGTGAATGATTGGTTGTTCAGAAACATCGAGGTTTAATGTTTAAAAACGTCAGGTAGAGGTTTTAGGTTTTGTGCGAGGATGACATCGTTCATAGACCACTGCGAAAAGTTACCGTCCGACACGGACACATTTCTGTCCGACATGGAAAACTAGGAGAAATACAATCAACTAGAACTTGTTATTGTTTATTCACAACTACAAGCATGTTGTTACATTTTCTCGAACTTACATGAAATGCTGGGCATCAACTCCGTTTTTATCAAATTCCCACTTGAAGAAATCTGTTATGGCATTTTGTCTTGATTTGGACTTTTTTTTTTTACCTCAGAATTTTCTTTTCTGTGCAAATTCGAACAAAACATGAAAGTTGATTACTACTGTACTAGGAGCAACGCAAACTAGTTTTAGGGTGAAAGGATGATCATAAGCCTGTGGTTGCACATATTCATTTTAGATTTTGGTTAGGCCCTCTTTCATCTTCCTTTTTGTTATTTGCATATTTATTTTTAATTTCCATAACTTCTTCAAAACTTCAAGTGAAGTTCCCTCTCATGGAATGTGAAACGAGCCTTGCAGGGATTCTTGAGATCCCCTATATGCGTGCAAGCTCTCTCTCTCTCTCTCTCTCTCATGCTTGCTATCAAGAACACAATAATTCATTAACAAAAAAATTCTTCATATGAAGAAGATGAATGATTGAGGATAATTAACCAATGATATTGTACTTGAAAAAAGTACGGAGTAATACATAGAAAAACAAAAATTGTGAGACTAGATCTGTGAAGAAAAATGGAGTAGCTGTTGTGTGTAAAAGAAACAACTGATTAGGTGGCTCTGAATCTGATCACAGTGAGCCCCATCTGCCCACCACCCTCACTAGCCCCATCACCTATGCTCCTTTTGTTTCCCTCTTGGAAACACCACCACTCCCTCCTCTCTGTGCCTACCGCTACCCTTCTTCCCTATTATTTTTAAATTTTTTATACAAAAATATTATAATACTATTAGATTATTAATATAAAATTAAAATCTTGACTTTGTGAGTTTTTAGAGTTTAACGTTAAACCCATAAAGGTTCTAACAATTGTGATGACTTTCCTAAACAAGATGTTATCACAATTAGATGCGGAAATTCAATGGCTATTAAAAATAAAAATACTTTGTGGGGCTCAAGGTGGGACCCGTCTTAAAGGTACACGTGGCGCCCATGCCATTGCTAGTGGTATGGATCATAGGAGAGAGAGAGAGAGAGAGAGGCGGGCACATGGGATGTGTTGGGTTCAAGAAATTCATGTGATCACATGTGCTTCCTCTTCTCTTTGCTTTGCTTAGTGGACCCACGTCACAACCTATATTACAGCCACAGCCACAGGTGATCCAAGGCACTCGCCCACTGTGGGAGCGTGGGCTATGAAACCTAATCTCCCACACACAATTCCACCATCGCACCATTCACTGGGTCCTTCGCAAGCTTTTGCTTGTTTATATGCTTCCTCTGCATGGCACATGTCGCCACTAGATGTCTCAAAACGACCACGCGCATAGAAAACGAGTGCCTTTCACCTCCACACTACAATCCAAAACAAGGACGCCGAATAAAGGTGGGCTCAGCTTCGTTGGCATTGACATTTCTGAAACACAACAATAATTCAACAACCTCAGCTCATTCTTAGCATTTAGCAATAACACTTCTTCTTTGTTCTTCAGGCTTCTACTGTGCATCCATGGATAATAGTTTAAACCTAGCAGCCATACCCGCATTTCACAAAAAGGAAAGGACAACCCACGAAAAAACTGAGGGTGAAAACGCAGTGCATGAATCTTTAGTGGGTATCCGACGAGGAAGGAGACCGGAGACTCACCGCAAAACAAGAAGGAATAGAAGAAAAATGAAGATTCAAGAAAAGGATCATGGGGTGATGAGTGGAAGCAGTCAAGATGATGATGATGAGAAAGAAGAAGTGGAGAGAAAGATTTGGGCATTGCAGAGGATAGTGCCTGGAGGAGAGTCACTTGAGGTTGACAAGTTATTTGAAGAGACTGCTGGTTATATATTGGCTTTGCAGTGTCAAATCAAAACCATGAGGGTTTTTGCAAGCTTTCTAGAGGGGATGGAGAAGGAGAAGAGCAAGTTGGGAGGTTAAAATTAAGGGTTCTTCCTACACTAGTGGGTTTAATTAATTCCCCCATATTTCTTTTTAAAATATTTTTAATCATATTGTGAGGTTTTTTTCCCCTTAATTTTTCTCTTTTTAAATTATGTTTTTTTTTTTCCAACTCTTGTGGGGTTTTTTACTTTTTTTTTTTTCCTTCCTTTTTTTTTTTGATATATTTCTTTTTCAAATTCTTACTTGCAGTGAGAAACTTATGAGAATGTTGAAATATGGCTTTAGTTTAGGAATTTCAGTTACTACATTTGTAAGAGATTAGAGGATGTTAGAATGGTAAAAATTTAATTCCATTATTGGTCTGCCTTAAATGCTATCATCCCATCATAATAATAAAAAAAAAGCCCTGAAATTAGTCGCATATCAAAAAGGGTTAGTAGGTTCAATACTCTCAACTCTCTCACTTTACTCACCAATTACATTTTTTTTAAGGCAAAACCCATATTTTAACCCCTAAAATTTTAAAGTTTTTGATTATTGGGCCTGTATAGAATTACTTTTTATATAAATTGTTCCCTCCATTATTATTTTTTTTTCACATTAAGCCCCTCGGTCATATGTATACATGTATACTGAGGTTTGGACAGTTTGTGAGGGCTTATAGAGTTGACAATTGACATGGGATATAGATTTACTGTCGATTTAATTGATAAATCTTATCCAATAAAATTTACAGTCGAGTTAATCTCAAATAAAATTAATGAGCCAAGCAATCTTCATGTCATTTAACTTCTCAAACTTTGAACCTCAACCTTTTCCGAATGTATTTTCTCGGATCAACATGATGGCTAGCGGCGTTGTGTAGTCTTTGACTTTGAGCTTTGTCCCTTTCATAACCCAATAATGTATAAATAAATAAAAGACATTGTCACTTGTCAGCGACAGCTAATTTTTAGCTTTAAATTATATGCATGCAGGCTTTAGAGTCGGGCCTCATTTTATTCTAACTACTCCACCTTAGAAACATTTAACCCGTGTCGGCCCAGACCCAGCCAGGCCCGGCCGTGGAATGATATATTATTATTGCATATAGCCCAAAGTAGAACTTCCCCATGAAAGGAGGCACGTGCTTCGCATATGGGCTAATCGCAGGTGGATCCTGCACTTTAAACACGGGCACCTCACAGTCACGGACTCTTGAATTTGGACGCTTCTCAGCCGTCCATTCCAATGAAAAGAAAATAGCGAATCGGATTCGTCATTTCCACTTCTAAAAGAAAGGCGGACGCTGTTTTGTACATTCTCCGTTCTCACCTTCCTGGAAAATCTACTCAAACTTTCTTTCTACAAATTTAACAACGGTCTTTAAGGTTTGTTTGGTTGCCGAGAAAATGTCATCTATGAAACTTTGATTTTCTTATCATCTGATTCATTACTAATACTTCTTTTCTTTTTTTTTTTTTTTTTCCGCCTCCTTTTAATTTGGACTCTGTAGTTTTAGGGCTTAACACATGGCGGATGAGGAGACGATCGCTAACGGCATCGAAGGAGAGAATGACGATCAGACGGGTGAGAGCTTTTACGATGTTGATGAACGCGAGAACGAAGCCAAGCTGAAGCAAAAGATCGAAGTCTTGGAGAAGGAGAAGTTCCTCCTAGCCAACGAAAACGGGAAAATAAAAAATCAGATGAGGCAATTAACGGTGGAGATCGATTCACTGAGATCCGGAGAGTTAGAGCTGAAACTGAGGCTGGAAGCAGTGGGTAAAGAGATGGAACAGTCGGATGAGAGCAAGAGAGCGTTGGATTCCATTGCTAACAGAGCTGTGCAGCTCGAGACGGAGGTCTCGAGGCTTCAACATGACTTGATTACGTCGATGAGCGAAGGTGAGGAGGCGAATGCTGCAATTTCTGAGCTGAAGAGTATATTGGGAGAAAAGGAAGTGAAGCTTGAGGAGTTGAAGCAAGAGAAAGTGGAGACAGAAAAGAAAGTAAGGGAATTCGAGAGAAAGATTGCGGTTTTGGAGGTGAAAGAAATCGAGGAAAGGAGTAGGAGGGTGAGGATTGAGGAGGAGATGAGGGAGAAATTAGCTGAAAAAGAGAAGGAGACGTTTCAGTATAAGAATAAATTCCTGGAGCTGGAGAATGAGGTGGCAAAGAAGGAGGGATGGGAGGATAAATTGAAGGTGTCGGAGGAGAAGGTGAGAGACATGGAAGAAAAGATGGCAAAGTTACAGAAGGATGCGGAGGAAGCGCGAAAGGTGGTTGGTGGATTAAAGAAGAGAACTGTAGATGCTATTAATGGCATTCGAGTTGATAGCTTAGATAACGAGTCTAAGGGGCTGAAGATGCAATGGCCGGTTCTGGCTGTGGGATCAACAGGTGCTATAGCTGTCGCAGCTGCTGTGGTTTATGTCTGCTATGCTAGGCGGGCGTAATTCAAGAGTTTAGGGTTTGTTCGATACCCTATTTTAAAAAAAATTAAAAAAAAAAAGAATATATTTCAATTTTGTTAGGTAGGATGTCATTTTGCTTGGCCTTGTTTTTGAGCTTATTAAGGATCGTAGTTTTCACTAATTTCTGGCGTGTTTTTGAAGTTTAAATGTTAGCTTAATTGTTTTATTGGAAATACTAAATTATTCAATATACTTGTAGAGGAATTACTTGAGATGGGTTTAGTGCAGCTATTGTACCAACCACTGGCATTGTCTATCAGTGAGTAGTGTATCTGCCCCAATATGTGTTTGTTTGCCCTTTGTATTATGAACTTAGTTAAGATATACAGCGGACATAGTTTTTCCCAAGTTCTTTAGTATCCCTTCGCACCATTGAGTAATCAAGACGATAGAAAAAAATGGGGTAGTCGATGTTTTGTTCTGTGTGATTAATGTTCTATTTGTGTGAGGAGCCTCACCTCACCTCACATACCAGCAGTTTTGTTTTTGTTTTTGTTTTGGTGTTGGGTGTGTTGTGTTCATGAGTGCTGCTTTTATCACTATGCCATTACAAACAGTGACTTGATTATTTTACCATGTCACTCCATTATTTCCTTCTTGTCTGGTCATATTAAATGCTTACTTGTATGGCATTATGATATTTATCCAGTCTATTCTATGCTTGGTTTTTAAATTCTCCAAGAGAATACTATATTTGCCAGACATATTTGGTAGCCAGATGCTCGAAACTGATAGCATTGAAGGAATGATAAAACTCTGTTTCCAGATGAGTGGTTTATTACTTCATTTGTGTAGTGATCCTTGATTGCTTGTTGAACATGAACCATGTCAATTGCATAGGATGCCTTTTATATGTGTTTGATGGCATATAAACTTGGATTGTTTCAGTTTTATGCATGCCTTTTTGCTTCGTAGCTATACTATTGGCTTCATGGATGGATTTAAATCATAGACATGGCTGCGTTTGCATTTGCGGTCATGGTCATGGGTAACAAAAACAAATCTGTAACGTAAAAAATTTATAAAATTCATGAAATGAATTGATAGTAATGATATAATTAAAACTAAGATACAAAATTAAATAATAAGCATAAATATATCAAATAAAGATATCAAATTCATATTTTTAAAAATTATTTGTATTAATTAATTTAAAATTAAAATAACTAGGATTCTGAATGTACATATGGAGCGTGGCTCAATCAGTGTAGTAGGATCTTGAATGGATTAGGAGAATATGGATGTAGAAGTGTAAGTTAATTGCTATCTTCATTTCAAATAAATTTGATGATCTTAACTTAAAAAATAAAAAATAAGATGTGTAAAGATGGAAAATTTGAGAGAAACTAATGGAGAACTATAGGAATCGAAACGCAGTAAGCTTTAAAATGAGCACACAGAGTGGACCAGAAAATAATATTTTCTGTGGGCAAGCAATAAGCAAAATGGTATTGAGCTTTTGATTGCTGAAGCTGAACTTACTCTTTTGCATGATCCTCTAATGGCTGTTGTTTTTTATTCAGAACCTTTTTACAATTCTTAGGTCACCAAGCCTACTATGATGGGCATGACAACATGGTAACCAGAGAGCTCAGTTGTCCAGTGAGGACTACCGAAGGTGATCTCCATCATGTCTTGGGATCTGGCAATCTTTTCCGGATTCGGATATGGCACTTACCTTAATGATTACTAAATAGTAAGAGGTGTCATCTCTGCTTCGAGTACTGAAGTTGAAATGGAGCTTCACCTTGAAAGGTAATGAGTGGAGAAGCATCGAACATCTCCATTTCTCCTTCGCCTTCTCAGGCTTAGCTACTTGTATAAGACCCAACCCTGTTTGGTTAGTTAAAAACTAATTCAAGAATGGGAATGAATGGATACGAATGGATGCAACCGCCTTTGTGGTTGATTGAAAATTTAAAATTTTCTTTTTTATTCTCACAAACTAGAGAATCTGATTCCAATCAGCAAGGAAAATGATCCAAACAAAAGGTTTGTGATAGTTTCATTTGATTCGGCAGATGAGAAATTCCTGGAGATGGTAACAGCGCCAGATTATACTCCTCAAAGCTGGGGCATGGATTTTAATGTTCTAGGAGACTGCCCGTGTGTGCCTGGTTGCACGTATGCACTATATTATGAGGCTTGGATAACGAATATAGAACAATTTAGACTACCCAACGACAGGGATTGCAATGAACGAATTATATACATAGAGAGCCTTGTTTCCCCAAATACCGATGAAGGTTCAAGAGGTGCGGCTAAGGCCTGTTGGGCAGGGCAAGTAAGAGTAGAAAGAAGCAACTGAGAGACAATTACATATTAGTAGCCTCCATTTGCAGGTATACCCTCCCTGTTTTTTGTTGTTTCTTGCTAGTTTTTCTGTTTCCATTGCAAGTAAATGAATTTCATTGCTTTTTTTTTTTTCATCTATGGCTAATTATGTGCACCTATTCATAATATTGATACTGAATAACTTAATTAAGGAATCTATTCAAAAGAAAATTAATATATATGGTACCATAATCTTTCTAAGGCCTTAACCTGCAAACCTAATCTATCAATGAAGAAAATTTTGAGCACGATTGCACCGCAGAAATCCTTACTTCAGTAATGCAATTTGTTTTACATTATCAAGCTGGCAATTCTTTTGTCATTGACTTAAACAGAATTTCTTTATTTTTAAGTTGATTAGGCTCATTAGAGTTTGAGCTCAGAAACTTTCTAGCACTAGATACGACAGTATCGCAGAATGCCTTTGTTGAATACCAGCGGCTTACAGCAGCAGTAATAGAATGAGTTCAAAGGTCATGATCAAACAATGAGTCGTCACAAAGGCATATGAATCAATGTTCATTCAATAGAAACAGAGTTCTACTATTCCTTACACGCTATCAGTTTCCAGCATCTAGCTACCAAATATGCCTGGCAAAGATATTTCTCTTGGAGATTTTGAAATACCAATCATAAAATAGTTTGCATAGATATCATAGTGACATAGAAATCAGCACTTAATATTGAGTTTCTAACAGATCAACCAGGCAACAGGGAAAAAATGGAGTGACATGTATCTTCTTTTAATGGCATAGTGATAAGCACACACGAACACACAATGACTGGATGTAAATATTGGCTTGAAGTATTATGGGTTGCAAAGAATGGCAATTTTTTGCTCAATCTTGATGGAAGGATTAGGGAACTAGTCTTTTACAATCCTGAAGAACAGATTGTTAAACAATTTAGAGTGCCCAATGACTGGGATTGTTATGAATCAACTATATAACATGGCCTGGTTTCCCTCAATGCTGGTGAAGGTTCACCAGGTGCGGCAGAGGCTGAGGGGCAGGGTTAGTACGAGAGAAAACAAATTAACAGAATGAAGCAATTGAGACGGATTATATTAGCAGCCATCCTGCTTTAATGTTTGTTTCTTGTTGGTTTTCTGTTTCCATTGCAAGTAAATGGATTTCATTGTTCTCTTTTATATCTACAGCATAATCAGCAACCCTAATCTATCTATGTCAGCATGATTTCATGACAGAAACCCTATTGCAGTGGTGCAAAATATGTTGTTTTACATCATCAAGCTGGCAATTCACTTGTTAATGAATTAAACCAAATTTCTTTTTCAGTTGATTGGTCTTTGACTAGGTTCGAACTCGAAACCTTACTTCAATACCACTGAGCTAAAGCTCCTTGATAATTAAACCCAGGATTCTATTAACAACAAAATGCCTTTGTTTGAATGCTACCAGCTTACAGCAGCAATGATGGAATGAGGCCAAAGATCATATGATCAAAGAACATGGCATATGAATGAATGTTCATTCGATCGAAATCTGATAAGCCAAAGTAGATAACAAAGTAATCATCCTCATACACCCTGCTTCTTCCAATTAAATAAATAGCATTGTGAAAATATACACACGAAAATGTGGGTTTCTGCCACCAAACTGTTAACCACAGCAAACACACCACACAAATAACAAACTTGAGCTGCCTACCAGGTTTTAACACTCATTTCAAACAATTAATCTTGAGAAAATTCACCATGGCACTTTTTCTTCTTCAATACTGTTGTACAGAAAATTTTTGAAACCATAAATTATGATCTGCAAGCTTCTTATGAAATTATGCATAGTATCTGCATTACAGTAAAGATAAAGAAAACAAAAGTTAGGCATTTGTGTTTGCACAAGTTTTGAATCTCTGAAAAAGAAAACAATATTATTTCTTTCATGTTTACTTCCATACTAAACAGAAATTTTAGGAACAAACAATAATTTCGACCAAGTGCCCTGAAACGTGAAATCTTTTAGAAGAATCCAAAAGTACAAAATACATTTCTAGAAGATCCATACACTTTAACTGAAAAACCAAAACTCAAATAAATGTCCATCTCCAATTTTACCACTGGTGATAAAATGGCGAATGTCAAGCCCAACTATATGAGGATCTGGATATTGTGTTAGGTTGATCTGTTCTTTAGTACACTCCAGGTGAACAATTTTCTTTCAAGTAGACAGTAAAACTACCAGACACTACAGCGTGTGCTGTGCTAATGACTAGAAAAGTTCATTAAAGATGGTAGCTTGAAAGCAAAGATGGAAACAGCAAGATAGCTTTGCTCATTTTGATGCTATGTAATGTTGAAAAATTGAAACAATGCTGGAAGAGTTCAAGAGTGAAAGTTTCCGCCTGGCCTTTTTCGCTTGACAGAATTTTCACATGATAAATGTCTGTCTCAATTAATAAGCTTATAAAAACCCGACAAATACGAAAATTCTATGAAAAGCTAGATTGGATTATCCTGGATTGGCACCTTTACGTAGCTCAATTTTAATCCCCCAACCCCACAAAAACTTCTTTCTTAAGATGCTTCAGTGTCGAACCAATTTAGTCCCTTGACAAAAACTCATGGTACAGATAAAAGGGTTCCAGGCTATTGTTCTACACATCGCACAGGAAATAATTATGCCAGTTAAACATATACCTATTCACAATCAATCCAATCCTTCCCAGATTAAACCAAAAAGAATTGAATAAACAAGTTCATTATTCCCTTAAGCCAAACAGAAATGACACGAATTTATTCATTAGTAGTTGACTCACCTTGATTCATCGATTTGAGCGCCGGAGAACTTCAAAAAGGCCACAGCAACTCCTCCAAGATGTACGTTGCAGGGTGCGCTGACTAAGAGATGTAACATGCTGCCAAGGAATTCAAAAACAGAATAGCAACATTAATGAAAAATTCTAAGGCTAAAATTGTGGTGTGAAATAAAGGAAAGGGTAAATGAATCTCAATCATTGGATATCAGAGAATGACACTGACTGGATTTCCTTTGCTCTCAGGGAAACCATCACTACTGCCAACAATAGTAGCATTGTTTGATGGCTTCAGTGAATCATCAGTATTTTCCTCGGATTCTTTATCAACAAAGCCAGAGGGCTCCCCAGTGTTCTCCTCCAAAGCTATCACTTTTGCTTCCTCAACTCCTTCTGATACCCTATCTGTTGCAATTGCAGATAAATCACGTTTATCATCAGAAGATGGCAGCCTTGTTTCCTTAGATCCATCTGACACCACTTCAGATACACCTCCATCAGTCTCATCCAGAGTTGTCTTCTCATTGGTCTCATTCGAAGACGGGAAGATTTTCACTTCAATTTCTTTTTGTTCCACTTCAGTCACATCAGGCTCCTGTGATTTCTCAATTGATGTTTCTGTAGTCGAAGAGAGTACTTGTGGCAAAGGCACAATAGACTCAGCTGACTCGATTATGATGTCAGTAACATCTTTCTTCACCTCCTCCTCTAATGTCCCTGAATCCTTTGCTGAAAGACTCTGATCTTTAGCTTCCGCCTCTTCCTCTGGACCGTTGCTGCTATCAGAACTCAGCACATCATGAGTTTCTTTGAAAGACTCAGAATTCCTATCAACAACAATTTCTCTCACAGATTCAACTTCAGGTTTCAGTTCCTCAAATTCTTTGGCAACTCCTCTGTTGTCTTCTTCATCTGTTTCCACTTTCTGGGCCACCTCAATTTGCCCATTTGAGAACTCCTCCATTGCCGGTTGAGAAGAACAATAAGAAAAGTCTCCCCCTCTATTTTCTCTCAGAAATATCTATAATACGCAACAATTATGAGATATTTCACCACAATTACTTGCTCTATTTGTATTTAAATGAATCAAGAATTCCTATGCCAGTATGCTAAAGAGAAGGAAGAAATACGGGAATGGAAACAAGTCAAGACATAACAAATGAGTAAAAAACCGTCAAAGAAAAACTAGAAAGAATAATCTAAACTCACAGAAAAATTGGATGGCAAATGGCAAGCAAATCGAAAAAGCTTGAAGTTGAAAGGTAGGTGGAGAAGACTGGGAGGTATTATTATGGTACTTGAAACATTGGACAGATATCATATTGTGCTGGGACGTGGAAGCATGACTTGGAGGGAGAGAGAGTGCTGAATGGTAGTTGTCCGTGAGGATTTTGGAGTTGAAGCACGCAGAAGAGAAGCTTGGAATGGCAGTTGCGGGAGATAATCTCCAGTACACATTCACTCTCATTATGTACGATTCATCTTCATATTTTATTTTATGTTTTAAAGGAGATTCATATTTTTTATGAATAAATATACACTGCTCTGAACATATTCTAAAATTATCTTTTTTTTTTTTTTTTAAGGAAAAGAACTTTATCAAGAAAAGCTAAAAAGCAGAAAGCTAGGAGAATACAAGGGAATGAAGAAAAGGAACTGACTAAGCAAAGGAAAATGGTTACAAAAATGAAATGTGTTTTAATAAAACATATATTAATATCTAATGAGTAATGATACTTTTTTTTCTTTTATGAAAAATAATAATCATAACTTTTTCCTTTTATAATTAGTCATAACTTTCTTAATCTATATCCATCTGTAATATATAAAAATATGTATGAAGGATTGAAATATTGGAATTTCTTAAAATGCTCTTCATTATTTTTATTATTGACAACTATAATATTTTTTCATTATTTAATTAATTTTAAAGTTTATATAAATTCAAAATTCTTAATCTTATTTATATTTAAATTCTACTTAATTAAATTCTTTTATAATTCAAAATATTTATCTATAATTATAAAATTAAATATTTATATAATATATAAAAGTCGAAAGGGGACATTGGGATTTTTAAACATACCTTTCATTATTTTTTATTATTTACAAAAATACTAAAAATATATTTATAGTGATAGAGAAATGATTCGTCGCCAATACACAAATGTCATAGCCAATACATAAATGAGGTTTATCCATACGAAATTGTCTTTTAGCGACATAATGTTAGTCGCTGATACTCTTATATACAATGACATACAAAATCATCGCTAACAATATTTAATGACAGAATGTCAGTCATTAAATCTATAAAAATTTCAATTTTTAATATTTAAATAGTTAACATAAATTAAATTTTTAATATTATTTTAATAATAATTTTAATTATACTGAAAATTATATTACAATCATTAATATAATAATTTTATAATTTTATTTTCATAAGTATTATTAATTTGTTAAAAATTATCTAATTTATTACAATAAAATTAATAAAAAAAATCTTAAACACAGGTTCCCTTTTACACTAATTTATTTTTTTAATTACTCTAAATAGTTATAAATTTATAATATTAAATTGTATTTTAATTTAAGTATATATATATATATAATTTAAAAAAAATTATCTTATAACTTTTTTTTCTAGAAAAATATTGTTATGGATAAAAATATAGCTTTAGCGAAACTTCAATTTATTTTTAAATAAATAAAAACATGAAAATAAAAGTAAAATATTTTATATTTTCAAATTAAATTTTGATATAATAATTTAATTTTTTTTATTAAAAACATTAATAAATTATTAAAATTAAATTTGAATTTTAACGATTTAGATAAATAGAATGAACTAACACTACTTTTATAATTTTAATAAAGCTACTTAAATTAAAATTTTAAATAAAATTAAAAAGTGCTTATTTTCAAATAATTTTTTGTTGTAAATAAAATATTTTAATTTATAAATTTATTAAATTAAAAAATATTTTCATAAAAATTATTTAGACTTTATTCGAATGATTAATTATTTAAAATAAAAATTAATTTTAATTTTGCATTAAAATTTAATAAAAATCATAATATCAAATTCAAACAATCATTCAATTCCTTTTTTTATCTATTTAAATAAGTTTTATATTATTATTTAATTATATAAATATTTGAAATCATATTAAAAAATATAATTAATATATAACATATAATAATAATAATAATATATTTTTAAATTATATAATTTAAGTTTTCATCAATATATTTACAATATATTTTTTTATTTATTAATATTTCAATTTTTAAAATTTTAATTTCTATTATATAAAATTTTATATATAAATAAAAAATTATAAAAATCCATTCAATTATTAGCCAAACTTTTTATTTATAGTCTTGTATTCTTTTCAAATATTTAAATAATATATAATCTATAGTATATGTAAAAGTATGAATGAAAGGATAAACTTATGAATGGATAAAAATATTCTTAATTACAAGTATGAATGAAAGGATAAACTTATGAATGGATAAAAATATTCTTAATTTTTATTTATTTATAATTATGTATGTCATCTTTTATTATTAAAACTAATTTTAAAATTTATAAAAATTTAAATTTTTTTTATCATATTTATATTTAACTTCTACTTAATTAATTTTTATTATAATTTTAAAAAAATAATAAAAAAGAATTAATTAAAATCATTTTTTTTAAATCGCAACTTTCACATTTTAAAAATTAAAATGATCAATTTTCTTTAAAAGAATTAGCTAAAAAAATGATTTCACAACTTTTAAGAATTAATACTTAAAGTGTTTTAATATTTTTTTATGGCTTTTTTTTAAGGTCTTTTTTTATTTAATTATTAAAAGTTATTATTTTGTTATAATATATAAAAAATATTTTTTATAATTCCAAAATAAAAATTTATAAAAAATTATTGAAATCTACAAATATTTTTTCAAAAAAATCATAACTTTCATGTTTTAAAAAATTATCGTTTTTCATATAAAAAAAGAATTAACAGAAAAAACATGCTTGAGTTTCTAACTTTTAAAAAGAATTTATCAACACCAAATAAAACTCAAAGTGATTTAATTTTATTTTTATGTTTTTTTTTCTAAGGCTATTTTTACTTAATTAATAAACTTTATGGTTGTTTTATCATAAAATGTGAAAAATATTTTTATAGTAATTTAAAATAAATTTTTTTAAAAAAATAATTAAAACAATAAAATTATTTTTTTTTTTTAAAATCATATCTTCCATTAAAAAAAATCATATTGAATGAGCGAAAGCATGAAAATTGTTAGATTAGAACATTGAATTTAAAAATTTTCTTCTAGGGTCTCATGCAACATTCATTATGTACCCAATTGATTTCAATGTTCAATTGCATATTAAAACACTTTTAATATGTATTAGGATCTACATTTGCCATTTAAAATTTTAGAATTAATAAATTAATTCATTAGAACCCTAAATTGATACAAGAATATGTGCACTAACCTTTTGATGCACTGTAGATGTGATTAGTACCTTTATGAAGCACTTAGGACCCCAATTGTTGTCCCTCTAGCTTGTTCACACCAAGATTACCAATGGGTAGGCCCTAAACTAGCTTTTCAAGCCTTGCCAACCAATTAGAAATTAGGGATTTGCCTTTAGAGAGGTTGTAGATATGTATAGGACACTAGAAACAATTTCTAGCAATTTTAATTCAAGAGAATATGGGCAATTATCTTTGAATTAATGAGAGAAGAAGAAAATGAGAGGAGAGCCTTTTGGGTGGCAGCACACTTTGAGAAAAATCAGAATGTTATATTTTATTTTTCATTCTTTCCCTTTTATAATTAGGTCATCGCTTAAAACCCTTACCACATGTTATCACCTGATTGCATTTTAATTTTAATGGACCCAATCATATTGTAACATCCTCTCTGTACTAATTATGTACGTTCTGTTACTCCAGTGGCCAAATAACAGTCCAGACAAGTCAGGATGTCTGGAACTACACTTCGGTGATAGTGAATAGACATATAATGATGAAATAAATAAAAAAATAAAATACAAGAAAAATCAAAGAAAAATGAAAGAGAGAAAACGAAACTAAGTTAAACGAGCCGGCACCGCAGCGATAGGTGACCACACCAGGAAGGCCGTTGCCGATCACAGGACCGCGAGAAACCCTCGGAATTAAATTTCAGGACGTAAGTAAAGATTTATTGAAATATAATTGACACTAGAATTATCAAAGAAAAATTAATAAATTAGTACAAAGAAAAATGAAAAATCAAGAAACAGACAAAAATCGGTGTTTCCAAAAAATCCGGAATATAATCCGAAGTGGGCCATTTTGGTCATTTGACACCTAGAGTTGCCTTTTGACCTCAATGTCCATTAAAAATAAATTATATTGCACTTAGAAAATGTCATGAAAAATTAAATTGTGATACATTATAAGAATAGTGAAAGAAATGGGGGGTAAACTTAGGATAATTAAAAGTTTAATTATATTAATATATTAAAGTTAGTGGACCACTAAGGGAGTAATTAAACAACTAAATGGACATGTGTAATCCCATAACATCTTCTTCTTCTTCATGACTCACTTTGGCCGAATCCTATTTCCTCCTAAAACCACTATTAACGTCCTAAGCAAAAGCTTCATATCCACCATGAATAAGCCATAGTTTTCTCAAGCTCCTTTACTAAAGTTGGTCCACACCTCTTGGGCAGATTATAGGGAACAAAAAAGAAGAGATTTGGTGAAGGTTTAACAAGCTCCAAAAGTGGTGAGTGTCTAAATCCTCTCCCTTGCTTTAGTAAACCTTGTGTTTAGGTTGAGGTGAGTATTTTGGTGAAGAGAAATGAAGAAAATAGTGAGATATGAATTTGTCCATTTTTGGCAGCCATGAAGGTTTATTGTGTTTGAGTTTTTCTTACCTCAAATGGATGGGAATTAAGGTTGATTAACTTAAATGGAAGTTGTAGTAGGTTAATGTTCAAGTAGGTGCATGTTAATGCTTGAATGAAGGGTTTGAAAATGGGTCTTGATACTTTGGTAAACTGTCATGTTTGGCAGCCTATAATACTATGAAATTGTATGTGAGTTTATGTGAATTATTGATGAAATGTGATGGTCTTAAATAGTGGGCAACATGAGTAGTTTTCATGGATGTGTATGTCAAAAATTAGTGTTGAGGTATGTTGTATTTCGGTGGAATTGTATGTTAGACTTTAATGGTGAATTGTGTGCATTGAGCACTTGCGTGTTCTGCTCAATATGCTTGCTGGAATTGTGTTTAGTATTTGTAGAAGTGCTATGAATGAATAATGAAGTCATGAGGAGGAGGAGAAATGGCAAATTGGAAGTGTAATTGTCTTGTGCAGGTTGTGTGTTGTTGGCAGTACCTAAATTAGGTCATAAGTGCCAAACTGTGAACCCAATTGTTATGAGGCCAATGGGGGGTGAAACTAGATACCAAATAAGCCAACTTTCATGTATAAATGTTGCCAAAATTCTGCCTAGAAACTGACCTTAAAAATGACCAAATCCGGAATGGCAACCTTGCAACCCAGATTTTTGACCATATGAACAGTAATCATTAGGATGACGATAACTCACTCAAAACAGATCCAATTGACCTGAAATTTTACCATGGATAGCTTAGACATAAGAGCTACAATTCTTATGAAGACACCAAGCCCAGAAATAGCCAGAACCAAGTCAAATAGCTTACACAAGTTCAGGTACCAAAACTGTCAAAACTAAAAGTGACCTAAAATTGACCAAATTTTGCACTAAAGGTGCAATCTGTCCAGTTTTAGTAAATTGACCATATCTTGATCTATACAACTCAGAATGACCTGAAATTTTACCCCGAGTGCAATAAGACATAGAGCTACAATTTTGCTTTTTTGACCAGAGCTAAAAACCAAGAGAAATAGGACTTTAAGCTAGACTAATCTAGCACACAAAAAATTAAGAATTTGACATTTACATATAATGATGCTAGAAGTAATTTGGCAATGAATGCCAACTTGTAAAAATGGTAAATTGCACCATATTGGCAGCATATTGAATTATAAATTATGACATGTTGATGCTAGAATCAACTTATCCATATTACCTAAAAAGGTCAACATATACATTGACTTATGAATTACATAATAGCTAGTAAACTCTAGAAATTGAAGAATTAAATAATTAATTTATAATGTGCCCTAATTTGCCTAGTTGACTAGTTTGGATAGGTTAGCATGCCAATAGGATTCTGACAGCTGTTCTGTAAATAGCTTTATGCCATACTGTATTTTTACGGTATATTATGCCGCACTGTGACTTTAATAGCCTACGGCTATACATATTGTGTATTTATACTTGGCTTATCGCCAGATTGACTATATGACTTTTTAGCCACACTGTTGCACACCGAGAGACACTTTGTGACCGATGGTGTGACGGCCCGAGGTACTAGGTACCCAGTGTCAGTATATCCGTTTATCCAGTCTGGTCAGTGTATAGGCTACACGGGCAATTAATTTAAGCACTATTAAATTCAAATAGCTAAATCCAGTCTTCTGACATACAGCACTACCAAAATTATCAAATATAGAAATGTTAGCAAATGAAGGTAGAATCAACAATTGCAAAGAATACCGATGTTATAAATTCATGTACTTTATTTTGGTGTATATTTCTTTATATTTGGCACCACTAAGCAAAATTGCTTAGCGCGTTGCTTTTGTAACGGGTAGGTGTTGGAGACACAGCTGAGGAGCCCAGCAGGCCTACGACTGGGTGAGACATCAGATCTACACAGAAGTCCAGAGTCATCTGCACTGCATTGCATACATGGTAGGACTTAGGATATCTTGTATTTTGTACTTCTGTTGTATATTTTGAAATTCGGCCCTGTATTTTGTAATATTTTATACATATTAAATAACATGGAGATTTTCTGGATATATTTAAATTATTATGGACTGTGTTATGAAACTGTTTAATAACTGTAAAAGTCTATTGACTTTACTGAGAAATCGAGACTGTGATATAGTTAAGATTTTGATATTATCATATTGAACTGTTTTTAACAAGTTTGGAAGGACAGTTTGTCCGAAATACAGATGGCATTTTGCCAAATTTTTATTACCATTTTTGAAACACTGATTTTATTAAAGTATGAAAATAATATCAGTATGATATGAATATTACATAAAAGACTTCTTAAAATCAAATTGAGTTCAGAAAATGAAATACTCACAGACTAGGTGTTCCGGCACGCCGTGTAGCACCCCTTGCTCGGCTATACTGTAGACGGTGAGGGGTGTTACACATATTAAGCCAAGTGTCAAAATTAGATTTAATCTTGACTTTAATCACTTTGCATGATAGGAAGACAAATGACAAACTTATTTTTGGTGCTATGTGTCACCATCTCATGGTGCCACGTGTTATCCTGTGAAATGACCAAATTATCCTTGTATTTTAATTTTGAGTTTTCAACCCAAAATAATTATTTCTCCTCTTCTAATCAATTTATATCAAATATAAATTAATTAATTAATTTCTATTAATTAATTTCTCATAATTAAATTCATATATAAATACTTCAAATATAAATTTAACTTATACCATACATACAATAACCTAGATTTGGTTTCAAGTCATGCTAGGGACTTTGTAATCTTATTGCAAACCAAACCTATTTAATTAATCAATTAAACTATTTAATTAATTAATTAAATCACATTTAATATGGTGATTACTTGTATATGTGTGTAACTCATTAGGCTCATCACTAATTGGCAATGAGATATGATATCAACTCTTAATATCATCAGAACTTTTTCTTACCATAAATGATTTCTCTAAATCATTTTAGGCATCTCATAGACCATGGTTAACACCTAGCATAGCATGCCATGGCCACCCAATCAGTAATAAGGAATACCTTAAATTAACCTATAATCATATGTTACCATGCACTAAAATCTCTCTGTTACAAAATCCCAATTCGAGCTGGAGTCATGGTTTATGTTAAACCCCATTTGCTATGAATATTATATTCTCTTTTAATTTCAATTCTTGATTAAAAAGATTTTATCATCAGAAACTCTTTTCTGCTTAAATCTGTTTGTCCTGGCTAGGAATTTTAAATATAAAAAACAATTAAATGAACATAGGATTTTATCCCTATTTACTTAGTGTAACAGATTCCATTTTGATCAACACCTATCTCCATATATAACTGGTAGGAGCCAACACATGCCCATATACCCATACACAGTATAAGTATGAAAGCAGTATCAAACTCAAACCACCTATATACAAGATAACTGTGTTATCTCAGATCTAAAGATTATATGCACTGATATGATATATGACAATACATTGACAAGAGTAAACTCTATGTGCTTGTCATATGCGTTACTGGTTCGGCCTACTTATCATATATAAGTATCTATCATGTTTGTTATATGGCATGAGACTCACTATTCCATCTTATTTGTATCTCATATAAATATCTTGGAAACAAACATGATTACAATTTTTCTGGATAAGTCATGTTCTTATTGTGATGTATCCTCGATTGTGAACCAATTTATGATACTTTGTACTAGAAATACTGTCACTCATGTTATTAACAACTTAAAAATAGAATTTCTAACAAAATATCAATGGACCTTTTCTATTACACATAAATGCATTATGTAAACAGAAAAGTGAAATTACTTTTTATTAATAAAATATGTATAAGATACATACTAAATAATATGCTCTAGAGCATACTATTAACACGTACCTCATAACAAGAATTAACTAAAGAAAATAATTACATAACTTTTAAAATAATTTATCAATGCTAACGGAAACTCAAAGCATTTTAGTTTTAATTTTATTTTTAATGACCTTTTTCTCTTCTAAGGTCATTATTTTTTCTTAATTATTAAAATTATTAGTTTATTACAATATATGAAAAATATAAATGATAAAGATATTTATTAATAAATAAAATAAGACATGATTTTATTTATTATTTATGAAATTAATAAATTCATTGCATAAATTTATAATTTAACTTTTTATTAATATATTATTATTTATTTAATTAATTTATAATATTATATTATTTCTTTTTATTAATAAATTATATATAAATAAAATAATCAATTTAATTCTACTAAATTTTATTTTAAATTGTCGATTAACTTATTGACAATCTATTAAAATTATTTTAATAGGAATTAAAATGCACATATTATAAAGGTAATTGATTATAAATATTTGTTTGCACCTTTATTAATTTTTTTCGATGAACACTACTTTTAAAAAATAGTAAAAGATTTTATTGCCATTGTTAATTTATTATAGTAACATTTTTAAGCATTTTCTGTATTTTTTTTATTATAAACACTACTGTTTTAGAATAATAAATGATTTTAATTGACATATTATTCTTAATTATTTTTTATTTTTATTTTTATTTTTTATTAAATTTTATTTTATTTGTCGATTGGCTTAGTGATAATATATTAGAATTATTTCAATAAAAACTAAAATGTACATATTATAAAGATAATTGATTATAAATATTTTTTTATATCTTTATTTTTTTCTATGAACACTAATTTTAAAAAATAATAAAAGATTTTATTGCCATTTTTAATTTATTATAGTAATTTTTGTTAAGCATTTTCTATATCGTTTTTTTTTTTAATTATAAATACTACTACTGCTTTAAAAACAACAAATGATTTTAATTGACATATTATTCTTTCATTTTAGATACTACTATTATTATCATCAAAATATGTATTGTTCAAAACTATAAAACATGTATTATTTATATTATTTTAAAATAATATCTATGAATCTTTTCATAATATTTATTTAGAGTTAGTTATGTATTAAATGTTTAATAAAAAATTTAAAACATTATATTATAAATGAACTTTATTATATTAAAAAAATTATAAGTTTTTTATTATTTGTATTCTTAAATAAAAAAAATTCAGAACGCAGCATATTAAAAATTTGTTATTGAAAATTAATAAATTATAATAATATTATATTATATAAAAATTAACAAAAAATTACATATAAAAAAATTAAATTATAAATACGCGCAACGAGTATAAGCAGCAAGTAGCGCACATTGAAAAAAACTAGTATACGGAGTAAAATTATAGCTCTCTCTCTCCTCTTGGAGAGAGAAATTCTCTCTTTTTCTTTTTTTGTTTTTTTATTTTTTTTATAGGGTTCTCAAACCCTTTTTTTACTATTGTTGTCGCAATCAGCGGTCTTCTTCTATTCCTTTTGGTAGGAAAAAGTCATTCTTTCCTAATTCGGTAGTCGGAATGTAAATAGTTGATTTTATTTTAACATTACAATCGGCATTGAAGATTGAAGGTTTCATTTTGAATAATTGGTTGTTTACAGTGCTGCTGCTTTTTTTTTTTTTTGCAAATTTTTATAGATGTATTTAGTATCATACCTTACCTCTCTGTAAGGTGTAACATGATCCCGTAGAATACCTAAAGAACTATCGAACTTCACCTACCGATAACTCATTAGGTACCCTACAAGAGATTTTAAAACAATTTTCTTATTTTTGACAAGCGATGAGCATTCTCTAGTAAGTACTTAAAACATTTAGTTAAAATTAAAACTAGTTAATATTTTTGGTCCATTTTAGTTTTGCGCAAATTCTATAAAAATTTTGACAGAGTTTCCTCTGTATTTTGAGAAAACCGTTCTTCAAATACATGTAAAAAAACACTTCTAAAAGTTTTTCTCAACCACTACTTCGGTTTCACAATCAAACTCAAAAATTTCACAATCATTTCAATAAATTTCTCAAGTTCAAAATTCAATAGTCCTCAAGGTATAGTCAATCAATTTCATACATTTATATTTCTTTAAAGATAAATAATTTATGTATACATCATACAAAAATTTACATTAAGAAAATCCAAACTAAAGTTTATTACAATTTTATACAGATTTTGTACAAGCTGCTCAAAACCCATCTTCACATATCCATACATTTCTGTGCATTACATACATCAAAATAAATAATTACGATCAGGGTATAAATTATACCCAATAGCTTTAAAGCAGAACGATCCTCAATCCTCAGCAGCTCAGTCTGCTGCTCCTCTAGTCTCTGTATGCATGATAATAAAGCTATCGCTGAGTACTAGGACTCAGTGGTGCACAACATACTAAAATAATCTTTATGCAAAAATAAAATCACATTTATTCAAAAATTTGACTAAACATGAGCATTAAACACAAAACATGAATTATGAGATTTTAATGCAAACCACGTTCATTTCGAAGTATCAAAACACATTTCATAAAACCCACAGTTAGATCATGCCATTCGAAATAAATATAATCTCATTAGCCAGAGGCTAAAGAGAAATCACATCACAAGGCTAGGTAGCTCAAATATATGGATATCCATTTACATCCTCTTCTACTGGCACACCTCAACACTTCTCCAGAGAAGGAATCAAAATTCGAAACTAATTACCCCCACTAATCGTGTTAGTGAGGTGTTCAAATATATAGTCATGATACTGTGGTTTCAAAACTTATCTTAACAATTTGTTAAACATTGTCATTTCAAATATACACAATAACTTCCAACAATTTAAGTCAAAACATCATAACTAATGTCACAAAGAAATTCTCAATAATTCAAAGCAAATGTAAAATACATATTTCATTCACTTTATCAACACATTTTAAAGCATAGTGATGTTGTGCACAAACCTCAAATGAGTCGCCTTTTGGCCTTAACTCGACTCCTCGGGTTCCTTCCTGGTATTCTTTTCCACTGAAACACACAATTTTATAGTGTTTCAGTACCATAATTTAACATAAATCCAAAAATAAATTTAACTTCACTTATACCTAGCTCAAACGTGCTAATTTCGACGTTCTTGAAATTTTTGTGTTTCGGGTTACTATTCACTACACTATTCAAGTCAAACAGTTGACTTTCTAAGGCTTAATAGGTATGGGAACTCCAACTTCACCCACATACCACATTTTGGTTATTAAACTTGTTGGTTTTGGTCATTTTCTCAAAGCTTAGGTCATTTTGGCAAAATTGCCAATTTTTGGTTTTGGTGCTCCAAAGTTGCACTGTTCTATTGATCAATCTACTGTTGGAATTTGGCAAAACTTCCTTCATAGAAAATGTTCCTTATTGTCTTAAGTGTATTCTCATTTTTTGATCACCTCAATCGGAGTTTTGTAGCTCAAGTTATAGCCAAAATAAATTTACTGTTCACGTGCACTGTTCATACTGGTATTTTGGGTCTGGCAGATTTTTGGTCCAACTTTGTTAAGTAATTTGATCAAATTAAGTTCATAATTTGGTCTACCTTTCTTCATACAAAATGTTCTACTATGTCTTAGGTTTCCATCGATTCAAGAATCACCTAAATCCGAGTTTCCTAGAGAGAGTTATAGCCCTTCAAACATTACTGCTCAAATAGAATTCTGCAGAATCGCAGGTTTGGTAATTCAACTTTGCTCAATAATTTGAATGGGTTAATGGCCTAATTTGGGTTGGTATTCTTCATGAAAGTTTTAGGTCTATATCATATCTAATTGCTGGTAAAATTTCAGGTCATTTTGACCTTCCTAACTCGAGTTATGACCAAATGAACAGTTCATTTGGTCAGTTTGGTGCAGTGGCAGCCTGCTCTCATTTCACTTTGGTCAATTTGTTCACCAAGTTTTAGTCAGTTTTTGGCCATGGTTCCTTAATGAAAATTGTGCTATTTTATGTCTATTTTCATCTCCAATTGGTGGCATATCAATTGGGCTTGTAAAATTTGAGTTTTGGTCCTTCAAAGTGGGTTTGGTCATGCTGCCAGCAGCATGACCATTGGACCTACGAATTTGGTTTTCATTTTCACAATTTCCACACATCTCTTTTGGTCATTATTGACCATTTTTCATCTCACAATAGACCAAAGTCATCATTTAAGCATTTCTCCAAAATTTGGTTCACAAACCCTAGCCTTCAAACCCTAACTCATACATTTCATGCAATTAACTACATCCAATGGTTTTAATGCTAATCATTCAACTAAGTATGGTTCCTAAACTCATTCACACCCATTAAATTCATGCAATTCATACTCCCTTTAGGCTGGCTGAAAATTCACTAATAGTCCTTCCCCCATATTTTCACTTCATTTAATAAATTCTAAGCTCATTTTAGGTAATAAGCATGCACTTAAAATAGAAATTGAAGGTTAGAATACCAACCTTAGGTGAAGCCTCTAATCTTCACTTTTTGTTCCAACTTCACACTTTTTCTTTCCTCTATATTCTTCCTTTCTATACTTTTCAAGATGCAAGAATGAAGTTTTTAGGTGGGAGTTATGTTGATTGGGTGAGGAAAATAAGCTTAATGTAAGCTTAAGGAAAGATTTTTCATGGGAGCTTATGGAGGAGATGGGGCGGCAAACAAGGGAGAAGAAGAAGACTTTTCTATTTTTTTTTTTAATCTTATCCCCTCTTTGAAGACCAAAAATCCCAAATTAATAAAATAATTTAATTAATCTTTTATGACATCATTCATGATGTCATCACCTTTGACTTTTCTAACTTCTTTCTTTTTTTTTTCTTTTCTATTTATTTTTTTTCTACTAGTTCTTTAATTTAATTCTCGATTCCGAAATTTTCTTTTCTCCATTTTTATTTGACAGTTAGATCAGGAATCAGCTCTCAGGGTCAATTGACCAAATTGCCCCTCGCCGGTTCATCCCGGTTTGTAAATAATCCAATATTTCTTCCAACTCCCTAACCTAATTATTTGACTGGCTTAACAGTTCTTTTTCATGATTTTCTCTTTTCCACTGTGTCCATAAGGGTCCTAAGGACCGCAGCGTCACTTTTTATGGTTCGAAATTTGAGTTTAAAACGACTTCGCAGTCGTTCCCGAGGAGGTCACTCATCGCTGTGACTCTCGGCTCGTTTAACCTCTTATGTTCTGTTTTTCTTATTTATAGTTAACTAATTAAACATTACTAATTATTTGTGTTTATGGCTTCTCAAGTTGTCTTAAGTGTGGCCCTAATCCCATTAATTGTCCAGACCGACACCGGTCACCGGAATAGTAAAATATACCAGGCTATACCAATAGGGGTGTTACATTTAGGACTTCCTCCAAGATTGGTTTATATCGGAACACTCACGGCGCCTACTAATAGTTGCCTTATGGGTCTCCTGTTGTTACTCCATGGCCTTGATCTTAAGATTTCTATTGGTTCTTGCCAGAGGTGGCCACGATCTGGTTCGGAATCGGAATCAAACCGAACCCAGACTGGTCAAACTAGGACCGAAACTTGTCAAAATCAAACCTAAATCATTCCTCCATAGTTTGGTTCAGGTTCAAGATATTGTGAAACTGTTAAACCATCAATTCAATTTGATTTGAAATCATTGGTTTGAAACTGAATCGAATCGGTAGTTCGATTAAAACCTGCACAGTGCACACTGCAGCCCAGGGCCTCACTTACTCCTACCTCCCGCGCAGGCCCAACAGCCGGATAAATTTTAACAACTGTCCCTGAACTTATCTAATTGTAATATTACAGCTTTTCAACTTAAAAATGTAACATAAAACCCTATTAACTTTCAAATTTTGCACAGTAAAATCTCTCTAACTTCCAATTACCAATTTTTCAGTTAGACGCTGACCTGGACAGTTTCGACATGGAGCTTAGTAAGTATTTCTCTTTTTTCTCTCAAGCCATGTGTAAATTGAATCATACTTCTCTCTATAGACAAAATAATTTTTCATGCGTAAAGAGAATAATTTTACACTTTGCATAATAGAGGAGAGAGAAATGTTGACTAAGACCATGCACGAGCTATTCATATCAATTTCTAACTAAAAAACAGCAATTGAAAGTCAAAGAGATTTTACTATACAAAATTTGAAAACTTATGAGGTTTTATGTTAAATTTTAAAGTTAAAGGACTGTAGTATTACAATTATATAAGTTCAGGGATAGATATTGAAATTTATCTCCCAGCAGCCTACCCCTGCACTGTACTATGCAAAATGTCCATCATAAGTCATTTCTTTTTTTAAAAAAAAAAAAATTATAATCATTTATTAAGTTTCAAATTCAATGGTTTTCATTTTTTTTTTAATTTCAAACGGTAAATATTTTTACCGTTACAATTTTTTTATTTTAATTGTAAAATTACCCTTTAGTCCCTAAAACAATAAAAAAAATAGTTAATTTTTAGGGATAAATTTGGAAATAACAAATTTATAAAAACTCTATAAATATCCTAACTCATCTCCTTAATTCATTTACACAACTCTTAAATTCTCTCAAATCTCTCTAATTCTCTACACAATTATTCTCAAATCTCTCTTTAATTCTCAATATTTTCTAAATTTTTATACTTTATTTTTTTATGCACTCGTAAAAGTTTTCATTGCCCCATTATTTTACTCAATAACTCTATTATTATTTTTTTTATGCTATCATTAAAATTTAATATTTTCTTTATTAATCTATTTTTTTATATCCTCATAAAAATTTCTACTATCTCTACTTTTTCATTTAATATTCTACACTATTTTTTTTATTTTCAAATTTCTAATATCTTTTTTTTTTTTTATCTTCTACACTTTTTTTTTTCAAATTTCTAGTACCTTCTATTTTTTTTGTTATCTTCTACACTAATTTTTTTTTTTTATTTTCAAATTTCATCATAGTATCATACCATCTTTTTTTTTTTCGAGAAAATAGCAAGTAGTAGATTTGGAAGTTTATCAACTAGCAAGGGGAAAAGTAAGGTTGGTGAATCAACATAGCCAAATCCAAATGAGTTTACTGCTGTTAATTTAAACAACATAATTGAGTAAATTGGGAATGATGATAATGATGTTAAAGTTCAAGAGTTATTCCACCATACTCAAGAAAACTAAAATCAACAAGCTGAGAAAGATGAGACAAAAAAAGTACTCACGTCTAATATTTTCAAAGTCCACTTTACAAAAAAAAAAAAAAAGATCTGAAAATATATTTGATGTAATTTATAACTACTGTGGCCAAGTCTACAAGTTTAAAATAGGAGGTGGATATGACTAATTTAAGAGACATTTGGAGCAAAAGCATCCGATCAAAATTGGGTATAATAAGTCTCAAACTCAAATATTCGAGTACACAAATTCTAAATCTCAATTTTTATTTTAATATTCTGATCAGAAAAATAAAGAGGAATTAGCAAAAATTATTTGTGTTGAGTATTTATCATTTAATTTTGGTGAAAAACTTAGTTTTATTAATTATTGTCAAAATGCTTTAAATCATAATGCAAAATGTATTTCTATAAATACTTCAAAACGGAATGTTTTTTCTTTATTTAGAAAAGGAAAAAAAGAATTATAAGAAATTTTTTTAAATATGAGTGCACGAGTTTCTATTTTTAATGATATTTGGAGTGATTATTGGCAAATACATTCATATATGGGTGTAACATGCTATTAGATTAGTGATGATTAGATTATGCAAAAAAGAATAACTGCATTTCGTATTTTTAATGAGAGACATACTGCTGATAATATTTATAAGATGATTAAAAATATTTTAAAAGAATATATATTAGTTTATAAAATTTTTTCAATTAGTTTTGATAATGCTGCTGCAAATTCTGTATCAATTAGTGACCTTAAAAAAAATTGCCAACTTAATTTTGGGGAAAAATTTTTTAATATTAGGTGTGCATGTCATGTATTAAATTTGTGTGTGCAACATGGTTTAAGAACCCTTGATGAATTTATTTCTCCCATCAAAAAAAGTAATTTCATTTTTATGGGGACATCTCAAATTATGAAAGAATAGTCTAAATTTTATAAAATAAATAATAGAATACTAAAAAGATTTCTAAGAGATGTTCCCACTCGTTAGAATTCAACATATGAATTACTAAACGAGTCATTTGGATATAGAGATTTATTATACACATTTATTAGCAATAATGTGCCACAAGTTCAACTATATCCATAAAATTGGGACATTTGTACAAAACTTTTGGATATTTTAAAAGTTTTTAATGATGCTACATATACATTGAGTGGTGTTTATTATCCTACATCTCGTTTATTTATGATTGAATGTATTAATATTGTTGGTGCATCGCAAGATCATGAAAATTATGTTAATTTAAAAGATTGTATTTCTAATATGAATAAAAAATGGTTGAATTATTTAAAAAATATTCCTCCACTTTATCTTGTTGCTTGTGTTTTTTTATCCTAGATGTAAATTAGATGGTTTAAATGATTATTTGTCTCTTTATTATTCATGTTTAAATCTTGATGATGAGATTGATTTTGATGTTCATGCAATAATTATTAACATCAGAAAATTAATTTTAGATTTATATAGTGAATTTTGTTCTTTTTGCCAATAATTAGTTTTCCAATCTCAGCCTTCTAGTCAAGTTCAGAATGAGTCATCCTCTAAAATAAGCATGGGTGATCGTGCCTTATTACAAAGGCAAAAAAGGCCTAGAGAATCCCTTAGCAATAATTCTAAATTTGACATTTCTTTAACCATTATTTTCGAGTTTGGTGATAGTAGTAAAGATAAAGAATTTCCAGTACTTGATTGGTGGCGTCGACACACAAATACTTTTCCCACCCTTGTTCTAATTGCTAAACAAATTTTAGCAGCACCAGTCTCCATAGTTGTAGTTGAACAAGCTTTTAATGCAGGGGATAGTATATTAGATGAGACACAATCCAATATGATTCCTGAATCATTAGAAGCTCAAATTTATTTGGATAATTGGACTAGGGCAGCCTTAAGGCAATAATAGATCACACGTGAAGGAAATGAAGATTTATATGACATAGGAACCGATGGAAAAATAACGGGATTTAGCTATTGTGGAAGTGATTAGGGTAAGGGGGTTATCTAACTCTAAATAGAAGGTAAGAGAACTACGTGGGCTTTGATTCCTCTAAACCCTAAGAGGATACGTAGGCAACTTAATTTCTACAAAATTAAGTTCAAGGCCTTCTTCTTTTTTTTTTAACTAAAATTAATTTAATCTCTTTTCATTTCTATAATTTTTTTTAAATTAAGTCTACACATTTCTTATTAATTTTTATTACAAACACAAATAATATCATTTTCTTTTTTTCTTTTTTTTTGACATATTTATTTTACTAATTTTTTTCTCTCATTTTTTTGATCAAATCGTCCTAAACCATCCCTTGAACCTCCCCAAACCGCCTTTTGAACCGCTTCAAACCGCTCAACTATAAATCTCCTATTAAACCGTTTCAAACCGAGACTCGAACCGAAATCGACGGTTCATGAACCGCTCCTCAAATCATTCCTTAGCGGTTCAGGTTTAATATTTCTCTGAACCTAAACCGGCGGTTCAAGAACCATAATCGACTGTTCCTGAACCGTGTACATCCCACTTCTTTGTTTGGGAGGGCTTCCTTGGCTGAGCTTACCCTTCTTAGCTTGTTCTTCATTTAGCTTTTGCCTGGCGTGGTGGCTAGCTGTTTATTTATTTCAATATCACTTACTTTATAATGCAACTAGACGAATGCTACCATTTTAATTGGTAAATGGTACGTAGTGAATTGGATAACATAAAATATTTTTTAATTTTTTTTAATATTATTCTAAATTAATGTCATTAAAAAAATAATTTGAAAATTTATTTTGCTATTTTAATTTTTTTATTGTTAAAATATATTAAATTTAAGATAAAATTAAAAACTTTTCACAAATATTTTAAATATTATTTTTCCGGATAACAATTTAAATAAAGTCTAAATTATTTTATCACATTATTCATGACAAGCTTCTCAATTATGGGTTTAATTCATTATTAATCAACTTTTGCTTAAAGCACTAATAATATGGAAATGGATTAAATTCTTAGAGCTAAAGTTGAAGAATTTACTTGGTAGTGCAACTCTTCGGTGGCTGTCTTGTTGAAGTGTGTGAAGCAAACTTCTCCAGTTGCATGGTTGTTGTTGCCCTTCGGTTTTAGGGGGTGTTTGTTTTACCTGTTGGGTTCAGTTGATTGCTGATAGACAGTCAAATAGGTAAATTGTGGTGTTTGGCAAGCTTAAAAAAATAGGCGATAGTGATAAATCGATATGATACCCATCACCGATTGTATCAACTCTATTTTAGAGTTGTTTCTCATCGATAATGATCCTGTTTTATTTTTTATTTTGACAATATTATCCTTTTTTATTTAACTTGAAAATTAATATTATTAATATTTTTATTTTTTTATTTATAATTTTAATATTTTAATTAATGTATTTCAACTTTGTTAAAATATTTTTTATTAATAACATAAAATATAAAATATTTATTTATATCCAAAAACTTAAAATTAATTATAAATTTTTCTATTAACAATAATAATTATTTTATTATTTTATCTATATTTTTAAAATTATTTAATTATCTTTAAAAAATAATTTATTTCTTATTTCAATAATAAAATAAATGATATAATATAAAAGATTAATAATTATATATTTATTTAAATAATATAATATATTAATTTAATAATTATATATTTAATTTAATAATAAAATAAATAATATAATGTAATAAATTTATAATTTTATATTTATTTAAATAATAAAATAAATTATATGATATATACCCTTATTAGTCATTTCACATATTAACAGCAACAGCTAAATATAATTTTACCAAACACTTAATATAGAACAGCTATCATCAGCTATCAGCTAACAATAACAGCTATCAGCTAATATCTATCAGTTGTATTCAACAGTTAATCCAAACAGGCCCTTAGTATAAATTGGTCGGTTTGGCGGATTTGATAAATATATTTTATCAAATCAAATTGAAAAGTCGATTTTAATGATATTTAAATTAAAATTAATAAATTAAATTATAAAACTATGTATATTCAGTTTTTATGTTAAATAGATTATATTTGATTTGAATAATTTTTACTTATTTTAATACTTTTTTAGTTTTTATAATTTAGTTCTTGTTAAACATTTTTCACATATATATTATAATACATTAATTAAAAAAAATATTAATTTAATATATATTATTCAATAAAAATAAATAAAAATAAAAGATGAAATAAAGTTATTTATGTATTTTTTTATATATTTATTTTCAGTTTGGATTTAATTTTTATTAGGTCAATTCTAAATTTAAATTTAAAATTTGATTTATAATTATTTTTAAACTATAATTAATATTTAAATATATAAAATTAATAATTTTAATTTAAATTTATTCAGGATAGTCGTGTTTGTATGTTTTTTTTACACCCCTCACTGTTACACTAGCTAGGGCTAAGTTTGTATGGCTTGGGTTCGCTTTGTGGCTAGATATGGGCTTTTGTACTAGGATCCTTTTTCTTTATGGACATGAGTTGTATTGCTCCTTTGCTTTCAGGCCTTGGGCCTTGTATTTCAATATCCATCTAATGAATTAACCCTTTCCTTAGGGGATAATAAAAATAAATAAAAATAAAAAACTAATAACATAATGTTCAATATCATGAGATTTTTTTTAAGAACGTTTAATTAACCAAACTTATTGTTGGATTACAATAATTAAAAATCTTTAACCCTTTTTTTAGTAGCAAAAATCCTTAACCTTAATCGGCTTTTTATGAGTTGAGAATAAAAAAATGGTAAATTACGATTTAATTTTTTTAGTTAAATCTATAATTTAATTTTTATAATTTTAAAATTAAATAATTATTTTTTTAATATTTTAATAAATTTATAAATTAATTTTTATAATTAGAATTTTAGTTAAATTATTGTTAATTTTAACAAAAATGACTAAAATTCTCTTAACTCTATTTTTAATTTAAAAATAATTTTATTCATGAAATTATATTTTATTAACAGTTTAATCTCTAAGATTTGGTTAAACCTACAACTAGGTCCTATAGTTTTAAAATCAAGTAATTTAATCATTGGCATTAAAGTAAACCTACGTGTTAATATCTGCTATTAGGATTATTATTAATTCTCCGTTAGATTTAATAAAAATGATCAACATATCTTTAACTCTATTTTTATTCAAAAATAACTTAATTTTTTAAAATTTATCTTATTAATAATTTACATTCATATTCATATTTTATTTTTCCTCTTTTTACAAATAACAATATAATATAATATATGAAAATATTGTGAATTGATAAATATATATAATTATTTATATATTATTAAAATAATAATGAAATAAATAAAAATTTACAAAATTATAAATACATAGTTGTAAATAATTATAATATTTAAGGATAAATTTATAAAATATATTGATTATTTTATAATTAATTAAAATTTTTAAGGAGTTTAAAGTAATTAATTCGTATTTTAATAATTATAATTTAAATTTAAAATTTTTAATTTAATAGAATTCATATTTTCAAAATATAAAAATTAAATTTTTAATAAAATAAATTTTAAAATTAAATTATTAATAAAATAAAACATAAGATATTAAATTATTTTCTGATTGAAGATAGAATTTATTTTGATATTTTTATTAGAATAAAGAGTAAATTAATTAAAATTTTAACAATAAAATTAATTTATAGATTTATGAAGATATTAAAAATTAAATTATTTAATTTTTAACTGAAAAATATTATTAAAAACCCCGAAACCAAATGGGATAGAAAACGGAAATGCTTTGCGCTAATGTCGCTCCCTTGCCCAACTACAGTTGCCCCATCCCAGCTTCTCCTCACATCCTTCCCTGTCGTTCCCATCACAGACTAAAATCTAATTCTGTTTCCCTTCCTAAATCCCGCAGTCACTCCAAAAACATCTCTTCCCTCACTCTCCTTACCGCAAGCAATTGCAATCACAAAGACCAAGACAATCACCATACCAGCAAAAGCACAAGCTACTCACATCCAAGATACAGTCTTTCTTTATTTGATCAATTCCGATCTTTCATTGACAGTAACTCCATCACTGACCAAAACCCAAAAACCCGAAACCAAGAACAAGGAGAGAAAAAGGAAGAAAAACAAGATTCCCGTATCAAGAAACCCAAACGACTTTTCACAAACATGTGGTGGGTAGATTTGAAAGCGGCGTTGGGCCAACGAATCAACGTTGAAGGGATTGTTTCTTCGATGGCAGTGTTGGTTAAAGAGCAGCATTTGGCTCTCCCGCACGTAGCAGTGCGTGATATAAGGTACATTGATTGGGCAGAGCTGCATAAAAGAGGTTTTAAGGGTGTTGTCTTTGATAAGGATAATACAATCACAGTGCCTTACACTTTGACACTGTGGGGTCCTCTTGGTTTATCGATAGAGCAGTGTAAATCGGTTTTTGGCAATGATCTGGCTGTGTTTAGTAACTCAGCTGGTAATTTTGGCAGGCCCTTTTGTAATGTTATCTTGTTATTGTTGCTGGTGATTCTTTCAATTGATAATTTATTGCGTTGTGTGTTATTGGCTTGATGAGTTAGGCCTATACGAGTATGATCATGATGGTTCCAAAGCCAGGGCACTCGAGAAGGCAATTGGGATCAAAGTCATAAGGCATAGTATGTTTTTCGTTGCCTATTTAAGCTCTTATCCTGAAGCAAAACTTTATACTTATACGCTTCATAGTTTGATTCATTATCAAAACCATAAAACTGCTTGAGATTCCGTATGACTAATTTATTCATCTTTTTCTTGGTAAACATGCCAAAACTACTACTTTCGATGCCCCAAAGTGCCTAATTTATGTAATATTGATGCGTGTTCACTCATTTCTTCTCATTAAACTTAGGGGTTAAGAAACCAGCTGGAACAGCTGAAGAAATCGAACAGCACTTTGGGTGTAAATCATCGGAACTTATCATGGTATGCTTGTACATTCTGAAATTCTTAAGTAGTCGGCATGGTTTGAGTTTATTTTAGATGGATTATAAAATTTTGTTTGTGGCAGGTAGGTGATCGACCCTTCACAGATGTCGTTTATGGAAACCGGAATGGCTTTTTGACCATATTAACAGAGCCATTGAGTGTTGCTGAGGAGCCATTCATCGTTAGGCAGGTTGGTCTTTTCCTCTTTCATGCATAAATGTCGAATTTTTTTTTCCATATTTCTTGACAATTGTGATGAACCAAGCTGCTATATTACTTACTGCATCTCAACTGATTAAAGGAATTTTAGCAGGAGCACTAATTAATAACTTAAAATGCCCAAATTTAGTGTCTTTGACTGGGGATTTGTTCACATTGTTTCTCAAGATAATATTCAGTATATATCTACATTTAGTTCTTTAATGAACTTACATAACTACCAAATATAATATTTATATTTCTTTGTTTCAGTTTTCTTGGTCATTAGGCCTTTTTTAATGTTTGATTTTGCATCCATTATTAGCACTGAAAGTTCTCTTAAGCTGCCATGGAAAATAAAATAAAGTTTATGAATGTTGAAAAGATAGTAGTAACTTACGATGAGAGTTTATTTATGTTTAGAGTGACCTATGTTTATTTAAATTCTTGAAATGTATATAGGACTAGTCAATTACTGGGAAAAACCATACTGGGAACTTTGGGTTGATGGTGATTGCAAAATGTTCACAGGTGAGGAAACTAGAAGTGTCACTCACCAACTATTGGTTTCGAAGAGGATTGAAGCCAATTAGTCACAGTCTACTGATAGATGCTGAGCAATGCATAAAAGATCCGCCACCTTTGTAAAAAAGTCGATATATGCAACATTACAATTGTAGCAGCTAATTTTTTTGAATGAGTCATGTCTTATATATTTGTTTCTTTTATTTGTTGTTATAAAATTTTTAAGATTGACAGCAATCTTAATATGAAATCCAATTTTGTATTGACGGAGTACCTATTCTGATAGAATGACAATGTTTCTTCATGTAATGATTGATAGTACAATCGACCCTGCACTATGTAGCACAGATTCATTGCTCCTTTGAAAAGTCACTCATATATATCTTATGCAGTTTCATTGTTGTTATCATTATTTTAAATTGTCATTACATTGAAAGATTTACTTGCAGAGTAAGAAGAAATGATTGTCTCTGAATTTTCTTGTAAATCGACAGTTAGGATCTAAATGTTTAATCCATGAAAATGAGGAAGTATTTTATACATAAAGAAGTTTGACATGTTCTATTTTGTACTTTAGGAGGTGGTTTTGTGAAAGAACACATTTGGGTAAACCTGTTTCTAACCTATACAGATTTCAATGCTGCAGTTGAGCTTTCCATATTTGAAACCCTAATTGTCAATCTATACCAGGCAAGTGCGAAAAGAAAGTATAATCCCTGTGAATTCAGGTGTGAATTTATCTTCTGTAGAAATGAGATTTGATCTGTTTAGTTTAGAATGGTACTGTTAGTAGTATTATCAAATAAATTTTAAAGAAAGAAGCTGAAGATCTGGTTTAATTAATAATAATAATAAAGTTATTATTATTATTATGCTAGTAAAAGAAAAGAATGGAATACTCTTAGCCTCATCCAATATGGATTGAATTCTAAAAATTCATGAAATCAATCATCTGATTCTTTTATTCCACGGACTTCAACGATCCTGTTTGTTTTGTATGCAAATTGAATTCATTTATTCATTTTTGAAGGATTTCAACGATTGGTTCTGATAATTATTACGAGGGATTCTCTCATTTATACTCTAGACTTAGGAGAGAGTTTGATAGGCATTCCATGGGAAGGGAAAGGGAGAGGATCCATGGTGATTTGCTCATCAGGATAGATCAATGACCAGTCATAACGTGTGACCACATAGTGCACAAAAATGAGGATGTTGAGCTTGGCTAGTTGGTATCCTGCACAGAGTCTTGGTCCTCCTCCGAAGGGAATGTACACATATGGTGGAATCGTCTCTTCAAACCTACTTGGATTGAATTTTAGTGGATCCTCGAAACACTCTTCATTGTAGTGTGTCCCATGTGTTGTCCACAGCACCTGCACCAAATCACAATTATTTTCTATTTAAGCAACTTGAATAACAAATTGAACCGATTAATTTCTTAAAATTGAAAATCTTCAGGCAGAAATTTATGAATTTCATCTTCATCCAAGCAATCCAAAAGAAGGAAAGAGGCAAACAGTAAAATACACAGATAGAGGAGAGGAGAACCTTCCATCCTCTAGGAATAATGAATCCTTCAAATTCAATGTCGACAATTGCTTTTCTGAAGGAGCCAAAGATGGGAGGGAAAAGCCTCATGCTTTCACGTGCCACTTGCCAAGTATATTTCATCTTCCTGGTGTCTTCCAATGTTAGAATGTCGCCCTCTGTTTTCTGCTTCATTATCTCAATGTGCTCTGCCCACAACAATTGCATTTTTCATTGTATGCTTTGAACAATACAAATGGATGTTTACACAATATTTTTACTAAAATAAATTATTTCACATCTCTTGTAAATCAAAGAACTTCATCACATTTACATCAAACGTTTATAGAATCAGGTTAGGATATGTTATAAGTGATAAGAAAGGATTACCTCGAAGGAGGAGAGTGTGGCAGTCTGGATGCTGGGCTATCATTTTGAAAGTCATGGCAATCGCAAAAGAGGTTGTATCATGAGCCGCAAATACTAGTAAAACCACATTATCTATAACCTCTTCTTCTGTGATCTCCCCTCTAATCATCCCGCCAAGTAAATGAGAAAGCAAAGTTCCTTCCTCCTCCCCTCCTTCCCTTCCTTCTTCCATCTTCTTCTTCTTCTCCCACACTATCTTTACCAACATCTTTTCCACTTCCTTCCTTGCCTTCTTCGCTTTACTAAACCTAGACCCAGGAAATGCAAGCGGTGGTGCAAACACCCCATCCAAAATTCTCTCAAAAGTACTAAAAGTTCCAGACTCAACTTTGATCCCTAACAAGCACTCGAAAACTATAGTAAATGTCAACACTTTGGTAGAATGGTAAAGGCTGATTCTATCTATGCTATTATTCCAATATTTCTCTAGGTGCAGCTCAACTGACTTGCATATTTTTGGTACTAAAACCTCAAGCCCTGCAGAGCTAAGAGTATTGCCTATTAGTCCACGGAGGCAACGGTGCTGGTCTCCTTGCTTTTCCATGATGGAGTTGCTGCCCATGAGCTGAACAGAGGTCGTAGGCCATGAGCTTATCACCAACTTGAACTCATTTGACAAGAAAAACCTGTTGGCTTCAGCTCCATTGACTATAATTGTTGGAGAACCCATCAGCCTTGTTTTGAATATCTTCCCATATTTTGCCATTCGAGGTTGAACAAACTCCTCGAACATTCGGTTCTTGCGTTGGGCTTTGAAGAACTCCATTGTTTCGCCAATCCAAGGAAGTCCCATTTCACCAGGCGGCAGTTTCTTCTTGTTCTTGTTATGACCCCTCTTGTGTGTCAAGAGAATAGCAGATAGGATCGCTGCAGCGAAACAAAAGAAAGCCCAAGACGTGGAATTACTGAAGATTTCCATTGCCATTATAATTGTTTTTGAAGGCGCGTATGAGCTAGTGTGAGCAACTTAAGACCCAAAACCCAGAATTTATAGTTTCTTATCATCAGTTGGAGCTAATGATTACAACAATGAGAATCAGTCAAGCCCATTTGATTTTCTGGAAAGTCAACCAATTAATAAACCGCCATAACCGTCCCATCATATTATAATATTTACTTTTGCTTGACTTTTTTTTTTTCTTTCAAATACTTAACTTAAGAGATGAAGGCTCCAACTCGATGAATCTGCTAAGGAAGAATTTGTCTTTTCTTATTCCCATATATTATAAATTTAAAGTGTAAAATATATGATAAAATTTATTTATTAAATATATAAAATTTATCTATTTATATATTAATTTATAAATAAAAAATTTTTAATAAATAATATATTTTTAATTATTGAATCAAGTCAGATATTTCAATCTCTTATTTATTAATATATCAAAAGTTTTTACTTTAATTATGAGAATTATGAAATAGGGAGATGATTTAACATATTAAATATTAAAAATGAATATGTATTTTTTTGTATTTACATATTTATTAATTAAATTTCTTATAAATAGTGCTCTTTGCACTAAATAATTTTTGGTAAGGAGAGGGCTATTTCTATAATGTTAATTGTGCAGTTATGGTGTACTAAACCTCCCTAAAAAAAAAATTAAAACGTAATCTCATGTGAACCTTAATTTTATTCTTTGATCTTGAAGAATGCATGCCAATGGCCACCTATGAGAATCTGTCTTGTTGTTCGAGCTATTAATTATAGCACAGTATCCCTGAAAATCAGGCAGGTCCAACAATTAAATCCTTCTTTAGCAAGTAAAAAATCATGAAAAAAAGGGAAAATC
Organism: Hevea brasiliensis; assembly: GCF_030052815.1. NCBI lineage: Eukaryota > Viridiplantae > Streptophyta > Magnoliopsida > Malpighiales > Euphorbiaceae > Hevea > Hevea brasiliensis. Next base: position 60,606,780 of record NC_079508.1, read on the forward strand.
ATATAATTTTTTATATATAATTTAAAGTCACGTGTTCTTTAGCAAAATACAAACCCTGAATTAACCATGAAAGGTAAAATCTAATACATGCTTCACCGATTGAATTTTATTAATTTATATTATTTTTCAAGTGCAGTAATAATATCAAAATAAATTATAAAAATTTTAATATACTTTCTATACCGAAGATCACAGGAGGGAGCAGAACTTTTATTCTAGAACATGAGGTGTTCATAGTAAATAAAATGAGAGATAGAACACGTACGATGAGTATCATGAAAGATTGAAAAAGATTTATTAACCCATTATATATTTTTTGAAACTTGAAATGAAAGATAGGCCATGGATTTTCTATTAGTTTTAGTGTAAATTACTCAATATTATGTGATAAATCAGCAGATTGAATGTTGAATATGGGGTCGTTTCATACGCGTAAAATTAAAATAAAAATAAAAATAAAAATTACTCAAAGCGAGTGGATGTTTTTGGACTCTGATGATTAAATGTAGAGGGATAAGAGGAGAAAAATATATGTACTTGTATATTTATCATATATTATCTATTTTTTTCAACATTCTATACCTGCAAATGAAACGCCACAAATGATGACATAAGTATATACTAATAATTCATATATTTCATTAATAAGTAGTTTGATCAATAGCGTGAAACTCATCTCCATATGAATTTTACTTATTGGTTTGAAATTCAAAGTTATCCTTATTAAGAGGATTTTATCTAAATAATACTCCGATCCAAATGTGGCACACTGCATCGCTAAATAGAAAATACATGCATATATATTTGTGTGCATATATATTCGTGCATATAAGTCTGACATGAGTTTACTCATTTTTTTTTAATTAAATTTTATTTAAAATTTTATAATTTTAAAAATAACTCTAATACTACTGAAATAAAATTCATTGATAAGTTTGTTGGCTGGCTCATTTTATTTGCAAGAAATTTTTTTCTTATTATTTTCTAATTTTAATATGAACAGTTTCTACGAGCTTAATATAGTATAAATCCTTGCCAGATTATGGACTCCACTTCCATTACTCACATGCTGAACCTAAAGAAATTTCAGACTATATACACCTACTTTTATAATACTCATAAAATCTAACTGAAATTTACCCCACATGAGTTGATAGAGACCAGACAATCACCAGCACAATTGATGCTGACAAAAATGATCCATGGTATAGGAATCCCTATGGAAATGTTGGTCTTCATAACTTAGACTACGAGAACTTTAACTTGAACCTTAGTTAAAATTCTTTCCGACTTTAAGATAGTGAAACTCAACTGGTTCAAATCATTGGATGTGATTACCTGTATCCGTTTGTGAAACGATCTTATATTGGATGTTGCTTCCTGTGTTTGTTTGTGAAATTATTTGTACTATAAAGCTAATGTGTTGTCTTCCGTTTTTAAAGATGTTTGTATTATAAAAAGCAAAGTATTTATCTTTAGTGTCAAATAATGGATATACTGGTTCACTTGAATTATGTAATGAGTCTGTTCACTCTCCACATCTATATAAGGATAGGATTTGTATCAATCTTCCTCGTGATGAAATAATAAATCTCTAATGGCTTTCTAAATTCTCTATTGAAAATAAAAACTCTATTTTATTCATATATTCCTCTGTCAAGGCATAAATATGCTTTACACTTGTCTATTTGAGAGGAATCTCTATGCATCAAAAAAATGCTAATTCAATGTTCATTTGCTATGATTCTTCTAATCTAATTCTATATAACAAAACAAAATTCTACTAATTTAGTTCTGTATAACAATATAAAAAGTAACTTCTTGAAACTTGTTTTGTTTGACCAAATTGGCTAAATGTTATATCAGCACCGCATTAGTATTGTCAGTCATGTTTAGTAAACCCTATATGACATAGTATAATTTTTTTAATTTTTGTTTTAGCTATAATTTCTTATTAAAATATGCACAAAGCAAACTTTGACAGTCACTTTTATAGAAGAATTAGAGTATTAGACATTAAAATTGAAACACTCTCACTATAAAACAATTCAAGGAAATAAAAAGAAAAATAAGAAAGATGATAAATGGTTACTCAATTTGAAGAGGGAAGACAATGACAAATTTGTTCTACCTCCCAAGCTTAGCGGTGATAAAGGAAATGAAACTGAAATGAGTGAGGGGAAAAACACCGTTCTGCTTTGGAAATGACTAAAGAAAAATGTGAAATACTTTATAAAGTAGTTTTGTGGGAATGAGGGACAACAACAAATAAGCCTTGATCTTCAATCAACTCACCATTCTAACAACACAAAGCAGCAACTCAACTCCCAAAACCAGAAATTGAATTTCTTTCAAACATGATAGCTGCTGCATTCGCAATACTGTACATCTCATATTGGGAAATGAAATCAAGTTTCAAGGTAAGTTACATGTTTCCCAAAGATGGATTCTTTTCATGTCAACAGATTTAACTAATTTCTTCAATCAAAATTCAATATTTTTCCTAACTCAAGTCTTCTCGTTCTGATCTTTTTCTTGCAAACATTTATAGAAGTTAAAAACTCCATGTACCTATAATGAACTACAGACAATAATGGATTCCCCCCTAATGCCACTGCTGCTGCTCATATATCTGCACATATGCCTCAGATAGTGCAACCATTTGGGGAAGAGTTTCAGAAACATGCAGATCCTGCATCTCATACCTGGAAAACACACAATATGAAAATGTCACACCATATAGTTATTAAATATTAATTAAATTCAAATCCATATAAAATCAATTAGGAACGGGAATACCATAGCTCCTCTGATTTCCGCTGCACAAAAACTCTATAGAATCCTTCCTTGGGTTTTCCATCATGAACAATATTGGCAATCAAATCATACTTGGAACGCAATTTCTCATTCTCTTTAGGCATTGGCAAAGGCATATAATCCTTCAGTTCCAAGTTCTTCACAGGAAAGTTGACTGTAATATTAACATCAATTAGCACTGCCTCATGCCCAACCAAGCCAAGGTACTTTTTTGTCCGTGTCGCTAGATTCACAATACAAATGCCAAATAAAGCTCACCTAAGGTTGGATTTTTCTCAATAAAAAAGTTGTTCTTTTTGAACCGCTGCATATGGAGTATCAAATACTGTGGCAATCTAGTGACTCGATATTTCATCCGGGCTACACAAGGGCGGACAACTTCAGTCACCATCGCACCATCAAATTTCTTCAGTATATTGAACAGAGGAACCTAAAATAAGAGAACAGGTAAAATCAGTTCCCCCCATCCCATAGGGGAAAAAACAATAAAAATATGCACCAGCAGAATAAGTCATAGATTGGAAACACACAACTCATAAATTCATACAAAAATTTAATAACAATCAACTTGCAACAACATTCCAACATAGAATTTTTCCAAAAATCAAACTTATGGACTACTAAGGGCCACTTTAATAGACCAAAACCTCTACGTTGCAAGTGCCAATGATGCAAATCAAAGTTCTCAAGGATTTTCAAATAATACCAAGAAAGATGGACAGCAATATGTTATCATTATTTTCAAACTAATACAGAATGCAACAAGTACCTGGGGTATTATATTCTTTTCCATCACATCTTTAAATAGAGGCGGTGGTGGCAAATCTAGTCCAAGCATCAAGAATGGCATTCTAGATGTTTCTGTGACAACATCATGATGTTCATTCCCACCATCAGTATTTTTTGGAATGCCATTCTGGGCATCACCATTTTCCTTCTTATCAGCTATAACTTTGCTAGGAATCTCTTTTACAACTTCTAGCTCCCCCTGTCATGTGTCAGATAAGCATAACTGAGGTAAATAAATATTATGAGAATTTTTTTTTGGAAGATAAAAAGAAAGAAAACAACCTGAAAGCACTCATAAATGATGCTGTTATTTTTCTTAGAAGTTCTAAGATCTGCATGTAGTGTATTAAGAAGCCATGCCATGAACTCCACAGGATCAGACTGTTGCCCTATGCGAAACCGTTTTTTACTGGCTTTCATAACTGCTTGGAGAAATTCATGCGGGCTCACCTGCAAATACAAAAAATTATATGAATTCAAGAATAAAAAATTATATGAATTCAAGAATAACAACTTGAATCACAATATCTCAAAAATACTAAACCTGTCCTTTAAAGTTCCTAGCATGCCATATCTTCCGCGTGAGTTCTCCAAAACGATGAACAAGAGAAGATCTGCAATGCTGATAATTTTCAGGGATAAGGAAGAAATTTCTTAAGGGTGTAACTCTCATTAGAGACTGAATAGTGACATTGACAAAATCAGTCTCTTTAATGTTATTCAGGCCCACCTGTAGATTTCCAAAATCAAGGAACAAATTTAACACTGTTCAACTGCCAGAAATGGCATGCATCTTACTACATATCCAAGTTTGACATAGGCAATAACTCAGCAACGATCATATGATGAATCAGTGTTGAAAGCATACCATTCCAGGAAGATAATCAGACCCATCAAGTGCCCTGGACCATTGTCTATTTTTGTCAAGTTGCTCAACCTGATCCCTAGTAAACCTGCATAAAGAGATACCCTAAACATTGGCAACACAGTGCTACTAAGTTCTTTAACATACCTGGTAACATTCAATGGAAATTCAATAGATAACATGTCAGCTATGAAGCACATCACCTACACCAATGATTATTTAACTAGTTAATCAGGAAGTCGAAAAGAGAGTGACTAAATAAGCATTGTGCCACCAAAAATCAGTATATATGGACATTTTACATTTTTTCCCTTTTAGTTGGATGCAATGGCCAGCTCTGGTCCTCATTTGGCTACCAGTGCCAGGAAAAAATTATCATCCATGACTAAACATAATCCACAAGAACATATATATATATATATATATATAGAGAGAGAGAGAGAGAGAGAGAGAGAGAGAGAGAGAGAGAGAGAGACCTTGGGTTCAGAACATGCCGTATGTCATCTAGTGATGGGTCAATAATTTCATATCCATCAGGAAGGCAGTAAACTTTCTCAGTCTGAAGATTAATGTAGACATGGTGTCCAGCTTCAAGGCTATGAGTATATGCATGGGATTTCTTCCCTCTCCCTTGGTAATATTTCCCACAAACCAAACACGCATACACATTCAGGTTTGACAAAGAGACAGAGCAAAATTTCTCGAAATCAAAATCCAACACCTAAAACCAAATTGCATTAAAGAAGCCCCAAAACAAAACATGTACCTACACAAACATATGTATAACTGCATAAAAACGAAAATCACATATTATCAGAAAAAAATAAATAGTTTACCTGACGATTCACTGTATCAAGATAGGGGCAATCTTCACGAGGCTCAATTTGACTCCTCCGGATCTCTTGATTGGACCCTTGTCCATCATCATCATCATCATCATCATCATCTTCTTCTAGACCTTGATAGCCATTGCCTGCTACATTTTGTCCACATTCACCTGGTCTATTATGGTTATTGTATTCTCTTCTTTCATCGTCTTCATCATCATTGTAGGGCACAAGTGGGTTATCAATGATTTGTGGAGAAGGAAATACAGAAGGAGAGTTGTGTTCAACCAATCTTCGCCGCTTTGGGGAACCTTTCTTGCTCTCCATAGTATTATCTTCTCTTCTTGTTTTGTTTTCTTTATTATATCACAAAGTGGCTAATTATAGGGAAACTGAAACTTTTGAAAACTAAAGTTCACAAATAAATTATTATAATCTGATAAGTCATAACATAGTTAAGGCGTCTTCTATAGTTATTTTGATTTTAACTTGCTTTGATTATACTTTTTATATTATATATTACACTATTGAATTGAATTTTAACAATTCATCTAATGGTAGTTATTGACAGAGTATGATTTACTTCCTAAAAATCAAAGTTATCATAGAAACTCCCCACAGTTAAAGAGGTATCCACATAAATTGTTCCCACTACATACACATGCCAAACCTGATAAAAATTAATCCTTTGCGGCAAGGAATTGCATTGAATAGGGTACTAGAAGAATTACTCTACCCAAACAGAAACATCCCTACTGCCTGTAACGGTCCAAACCCAATTAAATACCCGCCTACTACCTAAACCCACCAAAATCCGTTCTTTTAAAAAAAAAAAAAAAAACAGAAATTTTAATAAAGACTGCATGAATAATTCACTACAAACACCATTCCATTTCTAAACTATAATTACACTATAAAACGTATTAGCTCATCAAATAAACTATAAAAGAACTTCATACAACAATCCATCCATTTGAAACATAGTTACATTATAGACAGACAGTAATGATCAACCAAATGATTACCTCATATTGACATTAGCACTAAGGGTTACAGCCTCTGGCCACCTAAAGATTGTTAGTCACGCGCTATAGGTTCCCTCAGAAACCTCACTACACAGCCACAAGTTTCAAATTGAAATAAAGTTTAGAGAGAAAAAAAAAAGAGAGAGAGAGAGAGTCGAACCAGTGGAAAAGCACCATCGTCGTGTGAACAACCGTCTATGGAGTGACCGTGAAGAGAGTGACAATGGCAGCAGAGGAAGAGTGATTCATTAGACGAGATAGGTGAAGGAAGGAGATAAGAAGAGGGGCAGCAGCAGCAACAAATGAGGGGCGAAGCGTCGAGGATCTTCGACGAAAGAAAATGTTGAGGATGATGTAACCCTCAGCCCAAAAAAGGGCACGGTTTTGGGGATTTTTTTTGGAAGGTAAAAATTTATTAATAGCCTTAAACAGGCAGATTTGGAAAAGTTACTTCGAGATTCAAGTCTATTTGTTTTTACTGTTAGATATAATTAATAATTAGTTATTATTATTAATTAATAATAAATAATTATTATTTTATAATAAATATTTAATAAAATTATATTTAATTATTATTGTTAAGATATGAAATGATTAATAAGAGTGTATATTATATAATTTATTTTAATATTAAAAAATATAAAATTATTATATTATATTATTTATTTTATTATTAAAATGAAAAAAATTAAATTATTTTAAAAATATAAATAAAATAATAAAGTAATTATTATCGTAAAGAAAAATCTTATAATTAATTTTAAGTTTTTAGATATAAATAAATATTTTATATTTTATATTATTAATAAAAAAATATTTTAACAAAATTGAAATGTATCAATTAAAATATTAAAATTATAAATAAAAAATATAAAAATATTAATAATATTAAAATAAAGCTGATACAAACTGCACTTGATGGATATCATATTAGTTACTAATTAGCTATTAATTTTATTTTTTAAAGTTTATCAAACACTCTAATTTTTCTATTTATGTATCTATTAGTTATCAATTACACTCAACGAGTGAACCAAACACTTTCCTTATAGATTTTAGATGGACATTAAATAGGTCAATTAATATATTTGATAGATTTAAAAAATTATTAATCACAATTCATATGAGCTCTATTTTTAAAGTTATTTTTATTTATATTATATTATTTTTTATATTATTTAAAAAATAATATTATTAATTTTTTATTTATAATTTTAACACTTTAATTAATGTATTATGATTTTATTAAAATATTTTTTATTAATTATATAATACAAAATATTTATTTGTTATAAAAATATTTTTTTAATTTAAAATTTTATAATTATATATTTATTTTAATAATAAAAAAATTATATAATATATATTTTTATAAATAATAATAATTAAATATAATTTTATTAAATGCTTAATATAAATTAATTATTATAGATTACTCAACGTCAGCTAACAATTACCAATAAACAAAACATGCCCTCGTTCTCTAACTCCAAGTTATGAAGGATATTCCGTTTTGGAAAAGTTACTATTTGACCCTAAAGTCAAAGTTCATTTGAGTCCTTTAAAATTTTTTTATCCAACCAAGCCCTTAAATTAAAAATTAAATGACAAACTACACAAAAAATGCAGTCAATTATTTTTGGCAGACCAGGAGGAAAGTAAACGTAGACAAAGCTATATACCCCGACCCTACCATGAGTAAGATAATTTAGGATCTTCGAAGGAGTGCGAAGCCTATGCGTCCTCACTAAAAATGATAAAACTTCATTAGCAAAGTTTTCTTTTTTAGAAATTTCATTAGCATTTTATTCTTGGTAGAATTCAAGCACACAGTGTTTAAAGATAAAATTCAATATTTTAATAAAATTATAATAATTTTATCAAGATCACTCATTTTATATAAGCATTAAACACATATACTTCATTATTGATATAAATCTCGAAAGTACTAAATATACGTATTTCACAATTAATATAAAATCTTGAAAAATCAGGCTGTGCAGAAATTAGCAAGTTAACCTACACAAAAATTGACCTCCATGAGCACAAGCCTCTCAATCTCGTAAGAGCATTCTTCTAATCTGTTGAATAAGAAAGCGAATGCTGCCAAAAGATTCTTTGGACCTTGAAACAAATTGGATCGCACAACTGATTATCACACTCAAGTCTTCAACCCTTCAAGTACAGCTCATGATTAAAAAAAATCATTTTATTTTTATGATTAAATTTTACTGGAAAAAAATAATGGGCCGTTCTGTTCATGTTTGCACAAGTATGAAGATGTAGTTTATTTCCCCTTTTTTGTGCGACAACATGTATGTGCTTACAGTTTGTCGTGTTTACACAGTTTGGCACCTTAGCTCGCATGCTTCAGGCTGATCCACCTCCAAAAGCTGTTAAAGTTACTATGTCAAGGAGGGTTCCTTTGGTTGGGGATGAGCTAATTGCTTATGAAGAAGAGCAAAAGAGATTGAAAAAGGAGGAAGAACTGAAAGCTAGTATGATCAAAGAGGAAGAATTAAAAGCATTTTATGGGCCTGATAGCAATATAAGTGATCCAATGGTCATTGATGCTAGTAGCACTCATGCTTCACTAGAACGTATTCTTCTTCCAGTTTCTGATAAACCATCACTTCCATTTTCTTTGTTGTCTATCATTTGAAACAATATCTTTACGGTATCTTTGTATCATATTTATATCATTCATCTAGTGCACTACTAAATGATTATACCATGCAGCAGTTGGCTCACATGGGACTGGATACCGGGACATATCAATTGATGGATTTGTTCCTCCACACACCAGTGTAGCACCCATGTTTCCATTCTGTGAAAATACAACTGAATGGGACGATTTTGGTGAAGTCATAAATCCTGATGACTATGTAATTAAGGATGATGACATGGACCGGGCAGCTATGCATGTAAGTTGTCTGTCTGAAGCATCTTATTCCTTGATTTTATATTTGTGCTTCCTGTCAGCAACTTTTGTCATTAACTATTTCATTTTTTTGCATTTGATTTGTCTGTTCATGTGGCGGTTTAGCTTTATATATATTTATATAGATCATAAGCATAACTGAATATTTGATGAAATGAGAATCTAAACTGGACTAATCCACCAATCACAAGGAGTCTGTTCTGTTTGAGTGCTGGATTACTTGTGAAGAAGTGAGAAGGAACAATCACGATTTTATATATAGTACAGGTCCTAAATTGTGAAGAAAATTAACATAGATGCATAATTCTTCAAATCAATTATCAAATAACAGACTGAAATTCTGCTTGTAAAGTTTGTTCTTGTTTATTGGCTCAACTTACCCATTGGATTTTCTATTTGAAAAGGATAACTCTCTTTTGCTTCCCTATTTTGCTATATGTCTTGAGTAGACAATCTTATAATGCACTGAACTCAAGTTGTTCCCAAGTTGACTTCCGTCTTCTTAACTGCTGTGATCATATGAATAGTGTTATTATATTATCTAAATGTTAATCTTTCATGTCAGGTGGGAGGAGGTATTGATGGAAAACTTGATGAAGGATCTGCCAGTTTAATACTCGATACAAAGCCTTCAAAAGTTTTGTCCAATGAATTGACTGTAAGTTTGCCTTCAGCCAATTTGTTACAAAAAATGGATATGGGTACCTGAGTATTATCTTCCAAATATGATAAAAAAAAATGATTGGGAAATTGCATGTATCCTTCCTTGACTGAACATGGGCTCATGTCGCATGTAATGCCAGATAAAGTGGGAACATTTTTAGATATCAAACCTTCTAATGACTCAAAACTTTGGCTATTATCACAATATTTTGTTTTCTCCGGAGATTTAGATTAAGTTTGATATATTAGGATTGCACTTCTAAGAATTCCACTTGGATTTTGCCTGCCTTTATTTGTTGTTCTACCACGAAACATGAAGTGGCTGGCAGGCTTGAGTTCTGGATATCGAACTTTATTCTTGATGCAACATCCTTTTGCATCATTTCAAGTTTGAACAAGTCATATATGTCATCAGTTTTGCAGTTGACTGAATCTTTATCCCACAATGGTGATCAGGTTCCAGTGAAGTGTTCACTGATATACATGGTCTATGAGGGTCGGTCTGATGGACGCTCAATTAAATCAATTCTTGCCCATGTGGCTCCTCTGAAGCTTGTAAGAATTTTTTTATGCTTATGAATGTAATGGATATTATCTTCTTTTATCTATTTACCAACTGTGGATATATTCCTTGAAGATAGTATATCTTTGGGAGCATGTTTTTATGATGACCAGGCTTTTGCTTGGCTATTTTGAACTTGTAACGACTTGCTCATAGATGGCACAATATCCAAGTGGCCATGCATTTGTAGCCATGGAATGCCATAAGAAGAGAATATACTATCCTGTGCCTTGAGAAATTTCTCACCTTATTCATCCTTTTTGGTGATTGTCTATCATCTTTGAAATGCCCTCAGTGGGTTGTGCATCCTCTTTCTTCTCATTTAGATGAAGATCTCTCATGATCCAATTGTTACCATAATAATTTTCCTTTGGGAAAAAGCAAAGCACCTCAATGTGATAGCAGAGGTTCTTTCAAACAAATAATTAACCATGTGGTCTGTATTTTGCTTCTTGCAGGTTTTGGTGCATGGATCAGCTGAGTCCACAGAACATCTGAAACAAGACTGCTTAAAACATGTCTGCCTCAAGTTTATGCTCCCCAAATTGAAGAGAATATTGATGTTACCTCTGATTTGTGTGCTTACAAGGTATTCTGCCAGAAAACATTGATTTCCTTGTGAGTCCATAATTTTAAGAGAGATCTGGATTAATTTTCTTCCCATTTGATGATATAAAGGTACAACTTTCTGAGAAGCTGATGAGTAACATGCTCTTTAAAAAGGTATCATCTTGAGTGCACGAACACTTATGATGTTCAGCAATGCATGTTGATTGTGTACCGTTGTTCCTCATTTCTGAATTTGCAATTTCAGTTGGGAGATTATGAAATAGCTTGGGTTGATGCTGAGTTAGGGAAAACAGAGAGTGGCACGTTGTCTTTATTACCCATCTCAACTTCAGCCCCGCTACATAAATCCGTCCTTGTTGGTGATTTAAAAATGGCAGATTTTAAACAGTTCCTTGCTAGCAAGGGCGTCCAGGTACTTGTCTACTCTTCCTATTCCTTTTCAACATAAATTAGTGTAAGCATTTAGTTTGGTATGGTGAGATGGGCTGTCTTTGCTCCCAAATAATCTAAACACCTTGTACTTGTAACATGATATTTTCAGGTCGAATTTGCTGGCGGAGCATTACGATGTGGTGAGTATGTTACCCTTCGCAAAATTGGGAATGTAAGCCAGAAGGTGAGGTCTATGTTACTCTTCATTGATTTTTGTCCTATAATTTTTTTGGCAGGTGAAGATGAAAAGTGAGCCTTTTTTTTTTTTTAATTTGTTAGTCTCCTTGTTAGTTTGACGATTTGCCTTTCTATCATGGGTTTGGGATACGCTTTCGGCTCTCCGTTGCATCTATCTTTTTCCTCATGGGATTCATCTTCTTATCCTCTTCACATCTTTCTTCTTCATAGGGCGGTGGTTCTGGCACTCAGCAAATCGTCATTGAAGGACCCTTATGCGAAGATTATTATAAGATTCGGGAGTATCTCTATTCACAATTTTATTTGCTTTAAATATATCTGTGACCGTGTGTAAGTTGCTTCAATGCATAATGCTAGTCAATTTTAATTTCAGGATAAATTATAAAATTTCTGATGATTCGAAATGAATCACATTTTAACGTAGTGACTTCAGGTGAAAATGTTAAATTCAAATTCAGGCAATGAAACGCACCTAACGTTTTTTTTCATCCTTCCTTTATCATGGACAAATGAAATTACACAGTAAAATGAGACATAATTATTCTCCTTCCAAGATGCACTTTAATTCCTTAACGCATTAATCAATGAAAATCGAGTTTCTTTGAGAATTAAATAGGGGCAAATATAGAGAAAACTGCAAATATTGATGGATGCTTCATTATTAGGAAGTCACTTTCCATGTGCATTGATGTCTGTGCCATAAATCCAAATTCCAACCACAAACACCCTCACGGGTTCCTCGACCCCCAACTCTCTCTATCATTATGCAAAACTCAAGCCATTTATAACGGTAGAAATCTTACCAATTAATTTAACCTTTCTTTAAGGTTAAAAATTATTTTTTTTTTAAATAATTAAATTATCCCCAATTTTTCATTTTATGTTTAAAAACTCTAGTTCGTTAATTAAAATATTATATAATTGTTCTTCAATTTAGCTTTAAATAGTGTAATTTTTTTAATTTTCCAAATAAAGTTACCTTTTTTACTAAAAAAAAAAGGAAAAAGTGAAGGATAAAGATATTATTATATTTAAGAAATTTAAAACGCTTTTACAAAATATGACGATTTCTTTGTACTTTTACCCTTTTTAATATATATGTTTTTTTTTTTTTTTTATATAGATATATGTTGATTTCTTATATTTCTTTTGTCAAAATATGTTTCAATTTTCAATACATAACAAGCATTGTGATGGTTCCATATTTCTATCAACTTACTTTTAAATTTTAGTAATTTTTAATATTATCATTCCCCATGTAAAGCAAGATTTAAACTGCTCTGAAAACAAATTGAGATTTTTTATTTAACTCAAAACAAAATTAGCATAAATATGGAAAACATAGTAATTGGCCTCAGGCTGTCCATGAATAAATAATAAATATTGACCAGATCCAGCCAATACTAATAATAATAAACGTTGATGAATCAATTTTATTGGTAGTTAGTAATTTGGTTCATCCATTAGTTTCTCTCTATATATATATTAAAAGTAGAGTAGTAATTTTAAAAAAATATCACGTGACAATTTTTTAAAAAATTGTATCATATATCACATTTCTTTAATTAATTTCTTTTATATTTTTTTATAATAATTATTAATTAATTTTTTTATTTTTCATTTAATTATTAATATTATTTATAATTATATCTTAATATTTATAATTTAAATTATTATTTTATTTAAAATATAATTTTTAAAAATTAAAATATGTTATGATTAAATGTAATATTTAAAAATTATTTATATTATTTTTTTATAAATTTATTTATATAAAAAAATTATTTATCACGTGTTACTCTTAATAATAATAATAATAATAATAATAATAATAATAAGTCAGTTATAGCTGTTAATTTAAAGAAAATTTATAATTAATTTGTAATCTAATAATCAACTCTCACATAATTTAATCAAAATTAAATCTTTAATAAATATTTTTATTATATTGTTATATTTTTATTATTTTTATTTTGAAATCTTTATTAAAAATTTTGAGATACAAAAAGTATAATCTACATAAAAAATTATAAAAATAAAATATAGAGATTTTACTTATTTATAATTAGCATATATTAATTTTTATATTAATAATTTAATTTTTTTTATTTTACTTTTATAAGATTAATTAATACTTATTATTTTATTATTATGACTAACTTATGATCATTAAATTGAAATGATAAAATAAATAAAAAATATTTTATTATTATAAAATTTAAATTTAAATACTTTTATTACAGTTTTTTAATTAAAAATATTTAATTATAAATTTAAATTTTTATTTAAATGGTTTCCTTTTATCAATTATTTTTATTTTATTTAAGTGCTCTCAAATTTTTTTTATTTACTCTATTTTTTATTTTTTTAAATTATTAGTTATTATTCTTAAAATTTATTTATTTAAATATATTTAATTAATATTATTTAATTACTATTTTTTTATAAATTTCTTATTTAATGTTTTTAAACTTTTTAATATTTTATTTAATTATAATTATATATTAAATGTAATTATATCTAATATTTTGATTATCAATATTTTATTATCATCAATTTTTAATAAAAGTAAAATTTCAAAAGTATATTACAAATATGATTACACCGAAAATTTAACTAAAAATAGGGATGATTAAAAAAAATAAAATTACAATATTAAAATTATGAAATTTGTCTTTTAAAAAAAATATGTATTTTTAATATTTATTATATTAGTAGAAAATTATGATATTTTAAAATTTTAATTTTTATGAAATGTATTTATCTTATATTATAAATTTATAAAAAATTATAATTATGTTTGTGAAAGAATTATTTTATAAAAAATATATTAAATTAATAAAAAAATTTACACTTCATCAAAATTTAAATATATAATATTTTTAAAAAATAATATAATAAAATATTATTTTTAATTAATAATAATATTACATATTTTTATTATTATTAAAATTAAATAATTCAATTCATTATTAAGTAATTTAATATATTTTTTTATTATATTAATAACAAAAAATTACATTTAGATATTTTTTAAATAACACCATTTTTTTTAAATATAATATATTTTATATAATTTATAAAAAATATCAATTTATATAAATAATGAGATAAAATATAAAATTTTTTTGAAATTTAAATTATTTATTAAATAAAATAATTTTATTATATTTTAAATGAAATAATAATAAAAATTATTTTATATATATATATATATATAAAGAATGAAATAAGTATTTTAATTAATTATATTATAATTAATAAAAATTTATTATTATAATAAATAAAAATTTATTTAAATTAAGTTAAATAAGAAAAAAATCTTAATTGAATGCTAATTTATATATATATAAAAGTCATTACCAAACCAATCAATTCAGTTACTTCTTATATATTGTTTTCTTTAGTATCAGAAGCATTGACTCATCAGGTAAGTCTCTCCACTACCATCGTCCATATGGAACACCTCAAACCATCGCCGGCGAACTCCTCTCCTCTAACCCCACTCGGCTTCTTGGAAAGGGCTGCCACCGTCTATGGCGATTGCCTATCTATCATCTACAACACCACCTCTTACACCTGGTCTCACACTCACCGCCGTTGTCTCCAGCTCGCCTCCTGTCTCTCCTCCCTCGGCATCAAACCCGGCCAAGTCGTCTCCGTCCTCGCTCCCAACATCCCCGCCATGTACGAGCTTCATTTCGCTGTTCCCATGGCCGGCGCTATCCTCAACAGCATCAACACTCGTCTTGACGCCCGTACTGTCTCTATCCTCCTCCGTCACAGCGAATCAAAGCTTCTGTTTGTTGACTACTTCTCCAAGTCCTTAGTTCTTGAAGCCATCTCTCTGTTTCCAGGAAGCGTAAAACCTCCAGTTCTTGTCCTTATCACTGACGATGAGGTCTCAGAACCACTCAATGCATCACTGGCCGTTGACTTCATCGACACTTATGAGGGGTTGGTTGGAAAAGGTGATCCTGACTTCAAGTGGATCCGACCAAAAAGTGAATGGGATCCGATAGTGTTAAACTACACTTCGGGTACGACGTCGTCTCCTAAAGGAGTAGTTCATTGCCACAGGGGCTGTTTTGTCATCGCCGTTGACTCTCTGGTTGACTGGTCTGTACCAAAGCAACCGGTGTTCCTTTGGACCCTGCCCATGTTTCACGCCAATGGCTGGAGCTACCCATGGGGCATGGCAGCCGTGGGTGGGATCAATATCTGTGTTCGAAAATTTGATGCACCCACTATATACCGTTTGATCAGGGAACATAGTGTCACTCACATGTGTGGTGCACCTGTAGTGCTCAACATGCTATCAAATTCCCTGGCCGACAATCAAACTAAACTGGAAAACCCAGTGCACATCCTCACCGCGGGAGCTCCACCACCGGCTTCTATACTCTCCCGGACGGAATCGTTGGGGTTCATAGTGAGTCACGGTTA
This sequence comes from Hevea brasiliensis, assembly GCF_030052815.1. NCBI lineage: Eukaryota > Viridiplantae > Streptophyta > Magnoliopsida > Malpighiales > Euphorbiaceae > Hevea > Hevea brasiliensis. The sequence continues at coordinate 60,622,915 of NC_079508.1, forward strand.
TGGGTTGACGGAAACCGGTGGAATCGTTGTCTCATGCGCTTGGAAACCACAGTGGAATCTTTTCCCTGCAACAGAGAGAGCGAGGCTAAAAGCAAGGCAAGGAGTGAGAACCATCGGAATGACAGAGGTGGACGTGGTAGATCCAGAGTCAGGAGTAAGCGTGAAAAGAGATGGGTCATCGCTAGGTGAAATTGTGTTGAGAGGTGGGTGCCTCATGTTGGGTTATTTCAAAGACCCAGTTAGCACCTCAAAGTGTGTGACAGAGAAGGGTTGGTTCTACACCGGAGATGTGGGAGTAATGCACCCAGATGGTTACTTAGAGATAAAGGATCGATCCAAGGATGTGATCATTAGTGGTGGAGAGAATTTGAGCAGCGTGGAGGTGGAGTCTGTGCTATACACGAACCCAATGATCAACGAGGCGGCAGTTGTGGCTAGACCAGATGAGTTCTGGGGTGAGACACCGTGTGCATTTGTGAGTTTGAAGAAGAATAATGGTGATGCGAGTAATCAGGAGGCAGCAACAGAGAAGTACATAATTGAATATTGCAGGGCTAGATTGCCACATTACATGGTACCTAAAACGGTGGTGGTGAAGAAAGAGCTACCAAAGACGTCGACCGGGAAGATTAAGAAGTATGAGCTAAGGGAAATGGCGAAGGCCATGGGGTCGTCAAGAATCAGTCGCTTGTGAAGCTGCACGTGATGGGGTGAGTACTGAGTTCACTTTGGGAATTAGCTGAGTTGATGTCTGCCTGCCCTAGCTCTTTCGAATGGTAATGGTATGGTAACTTGGAGAGTATATTAATGGGATTTGTCTTGTTATTTTCTTGTAAAATAGGCTTTGAACTTGTTACTTTTTTAAATCTTGTGGTCTCATTATATTACTTTTTAGATTAAAAATTTAATAATAATATTAAACATATCCTAAATTAGGCTTTAGCGTCATAGTTGATCCAAAGAAAAATGGCCATAGCGTACAACTTGAGCCAAAGTGGGAAAGTCAACCAACTCTTTAAATAATTATATAATATTTATAATTAATAATATTAATTTTTAAAATAAAATAAATCTATTAAAATATTATTTAAGATCACTTTCACGCGGTCTTTAAACTCTTTTTATATCTCAATATTGTTCGAATTGAGCTATTCATTACAATTGTTATAATTTTTTAAAAATTATATGTATTTGTTTATTCAGTGTAATATATCAGTAATATATAATTTAAAATTAATAGACACATATTGGTTAAAAACATAAAAATAATATCCCTAAAAAAAATATATGGAGAATTTCACATAAAAGAAAAAAAAAACCTTCATATAATGACAGAAATAAGGAAAATAAAATGAGTTTCATCAAAAATAAATAAAAAAAGGGTAAGAGTAACAGCTAGTTTACAGAGATAATTTTAAATTAAAAGTATGGTTAGAAAGTCTATAAAGAAAGACTTAGAAAATATTTTAGAGAGAAATTAAAATAAATTACATTAAAGTTTATTTTTAAATAAAATTCAATATATTTTAAACATAAAATTGTAGAACAGATAAATAATATTTTACGATTAATTTTTAATAACTTTTTTTAAAATAGACAATTTTTTGCTTCAAAATTCAAAGCCAAATCAGCCCCACTATTTAAACCAAAATTTTACCACCATTTTTAACAAAAAATAAAAAAAATAAAATTAATGCTTTAATTATTATTGATTATATTGAGACTCATGTGAGAGACTCACAGTAATAAAATTAATAAATTCATTACATGTACAATGATTATATTTTATAATTCTTAAATATATATTCAAATATTAATGGGTAATTTATTGCTAATATATAAATTGATTCATTTAATTTTAAAACTTTACCATTACATATGAAAAAAAAAAATCACCGTTAGGTTCTTATAATTTTAGATCAGTAGACAATATAATACATAATCCTCACATAATAAAAATTGAAACGAGTAATTTACAACAAAATCTTCTCAAAATATATAAATTAATTTTTGTTTTTAGATTTTATTAACAAAAAAATAATTCTAAAATAATAAAATTTCCTAAATTTAGGAAAATTAATGTCATGGGTTTTTCTGTGCTCAATTGGATTTAACTAATCCTGATAATTAATTTGTTGTTACTTAGAAAATTTTGAGTTTCATATCTGTTCATTCATGATTGTGGGCTGATCGTATGCAACTCTTTTTCGTCATTAAAAATATTATTTTGGCTTCTTGTCCTTTGCTTTATTTTTGTGCAACTGAAAAGTTAATTAAAAAAAACGTTCTACATTCTTTTAATGGATTCCATTTTAGTATTTTTATTGTGGCAAAAGATTTATTTTAACTTTTAAATATGAGAAGTATTTAAAATATTTTAAAATTTAAATAAATTTTTTAAATTAAAAAAAATTAAATAAATACTTCAAATATTTGAAAATAAATCAAATAATTTTTTTTACTATTTTAGAAATAAATAACCCATTAACTTTTAAAAATAAATAAAAATGATTGTTTAGAATATAAAAATATAATCAAAACTATACGCAAAAATCTTATAGCATACGAAGTCCTCATCAATAATCTTACGTATTTTATTTATAACATCTTCCTAAATATTTACAGCATTATGCAGCAGGTTGATAAATTATTTTTTATCAAATAATTTAAGGAAATTTTTTATAATTTAATGTTTTTTTATCTATTTTTAAAATTAAAGGATTTATTTGTCCCTAAAAATTTATTTCATCTATTTTTTAAAATTTAAAAGGCTTATTTGATTTTTTTCAAAAGTTGAATGGTTTAGTTAGACTCTAAAATATTTCAAGAACTTACGTGATTAAACTCAACTCAACTCAACTAAGCCTTTATCCCAAAAATTTGGGGTCGGCTATATGGATTCGCTTTCTCCATTCTAAACAATTTTGGGTTAAATTCTTAGAAATGTATAATGCTTCTAGGTCATATTGTACTACTCTCCTCCAAGTCAATTTAGGTCTACCCCTTTTTTTCTTTCTATCCTCTAACCTAATGTGCTCTACTTGTCTAACTGGAGTCTCCGTATGTGTATGTTTCACATGACCAAACCATCTCAATCTCATTTCTCTCAACTTATCTTCAATTGACACCACTCCTATCTTTTCTCTAATACTCTCATTACGGACTTTATCTAGTCTAGTATGGCCATTCATCCACCTTAACATTCTCATCTATAGTCAAGAACTTAGGTGATTATTTAATATAATTTTAAAGGTTAAAACAAGCTTTTTTTTTTACCCTTGTTAGTGTGATAAACTCCAAATTTTTTTTTACCCTATTCAAAAGGAAAAAAATGTAAAATAAAACAAAAAAAAATAAGGTAAATAAATTATGATAAAGAAAACGACTTGCTTTATGCTATTTGATTTTAACGTTTGGAATTTTTGTAAAAAATATAGACGTTTTTTTAACGCATTTGCTTATTTCTCTATCTATTTGTTAACTATGATATGATGAGAAGAATGCAACAAAAATGACAAATTGAAGTTGTCATCCAATTTAGCTAGGCCATGGAAACTAAACTCAGCATGAGTAAAGGCTGAAGAGAAATCCACTAATGACACGAATCAAGTACATGGATAGTTGTTGAAGTGTCACTCTCCACCATCAAATTTGCATAGCTAGCACTCCACGCTGTCTCCATCCCATACTGAATAGCTAAAGCTTCAGCCGTATAGAAATTTGCATGAGAATGCACCACTTTAGTATCAGCAAACCCATGTGATTTTGAACCACCGTATCCAACCCAATAACTCCATTAATTGGGAACATTCGGCTTAAATAAATTCGCGCATTTAGCAATTCTGTAATCAAACTTATTTAATCGAAGGAAGGCCCAGTTATTTTGGGGGTTTATCAACAGCCTTCCGCCCTTTAAATTTGTTAACAACATGCTGCTACTTTTGGAATAAATCATTTATTAAAAAATATTTTAATAAATTATCTCATAATTATATTTAATTTTTATTTTTAAAAAATGAAAATTTTTTAAATTAAAAAAAATTTAAAAATTTTCAGTCTAAACATAAAAATTGACCTAAAAAAAAATCAACTAACTTGAATTTTTGTAGAATTTTAGATTCCAAACAAGAGATTAGTATATTGAATACAATCTTCATTGATTTCCCAATAATGAAAGGAAGACCCAAAATATTTTGACTTTTGAGGGTTTATCAATAACTTTAACACCCATCCTAGAATGAACCTCTTGAAGCGAACCACCAAGTATATTTCAGCTAATTGATAACTTTGGCTAATATAAATTTACTTGTTGCTCTTCTTTTTCTTTTTTCAAGAGATAGATAAATTTTATTAAAAGGTAGAGGTACAGTGATTGTTACAAGACCTATGGCCTAAAAATAGGAACGTTACAATACAAGAAGTACAATAATCCCCAAGCCTGAGCTCAAACTCGTAGGACCTACAGCGGCATACGAACAGGTTGAGAGCCAATCTCAAAGAATCTACCAATACCGCCAATCTCAACGAATCTGCCAACGCTCAGTTTTGCACCGCTACTCTTGAGATCTTATGATGGCAAAGATTCTCCTAAACAGGGACCAAATGAACTCCACCGACGCCAAGGCGAGCCCTATCTTCCCCAGATCATTGCATTAGGAGCCAATCATAGCTATAGGAATCTATTAAAATGCTTCGTAAACCAACACAAACCATAGGAGCCAAGACATCAACCCAAACTCGACTGGTGGCCCTTAGAAGGAGAGAAACCAGAGGAGGAGGCAGAGCTCATTGGTTTCTCAATCTCTTATAACCAAAAGGCGGTGGCTCTCACTTGACCAACTCTTTAAACCCTCAGGATACCCTCCTCTCTTAACGGAAACAGAAACTTTTTCGGCCAAGTCAAACCCAAACAGCACATATAGATATACACAGAAGTAGATCCTAGTCTAAAACCATCATTATTCACCCACCAATCTGAATTGGAAGTTGAAAGAAAATAAACAACAAAGCATAAAACCAAAGAAAGATAATAGCCCTATAGAACTTAACTTTATGAAGAGAAACACGTTCAAATAGAATGCTGTCGTGTTTTCAGAAAAAAAAAATGTTACCATCTTAAAAAAAAGTTATAAAAGGATTGAATTTGCTAACAATATCCTTATTGAATATAAAATAATTCCTTAAGCATTAGTGAATCACTTATTTCTTCTCATATTTTCTATTTTTTTAATTGATTTCTAATTTGTTGTTTGAATTTATAATCTAAGTTTTTAAAATAACTCTAATTCTGCTATCTATGAAATGCTAGGCTTTTTTTACCAAAGGGGTGTAATAAAAATAAATATATATTAGAAAAGGGTGGGTTTGAATCTAATTATCAAAACGGAGTGAATTATACTGATGTAGAAAAAATGAAGGCAGGACGCTAATTATAATAACGTTTTGAGCTCCAACACTATTATAAATAGTGTTTAAATTTTAAAAATAAAAAGAAAGCTGGATAGTAGCATACAACTTTTGTTTTAATTTTTTTAATATTTTATTTCATATTTTAAATAAAATATAAATATTATTTTAATAAATAATATTATAATAATTAATATTATATATTATAATATTTTTATTATAAAAATTTATTTTTTAATTTAAAATTATATTAAATTTAATTAAATAAAAATAATATTTTAAAATGTTATTATAATAAAATAATTAAAAATTAAAACGAAAAGCTAGAGGTTACTTATAGTAGCGTTAAGCTTTTATTATTAATTATTTTATTTTATATTTTAAATAAAATATAAATATTATTTTAATAAATAATATTATAATAATTAATATTGTATATTATAATTTTTTTATTATAAAAATTATTTTTTAATATAAAATTAAATTAGATTTTAATTAAATAAAAAATTAAAATATAAAATGTCATTTAAAATGTTAATTTTTTATTTAATTAAAATTTAATTTAATTTTAAATTAAAAAAATAATTTTTATAATAAAAAATTATAATATACAATATTAATTATTATAATATTATTTATTAAACTAATATATAAAATATTATTTAAAATATAAAATAAAATAATTAAAAAATTAAATAAAAATTGGACGCCACTTATAATAGTGTCCAGCTTTTTATTTAATTTTTTAATTATTTTTATTATAATAATATTTTATATTTTAATTTTTTTATTTAATTAAAGTTTAATTTAAGTTTTATTAAAAATATTTTTTTATAATAAAAATATTATAATATACAATATTAATTATTAAGGGTACAGCCAGAGAGTACCTACGGAAGGGAAGAGGCATAGCCTAAGTAAGTTATATGTATGGTAAAGGCTCCCGGCCTATCTTGGTATCAAAGTCTGATTATACTTATATGGTACATACTTCAAAGGTGAGTAAGGAGATTTTCTCTAAAAAATGTCTTGTCAAACACCTACTCCTTCTACCCAAACAGCCCTGTAACACTCAACTCCTTCTGAAATTGTGAACCTTACCTCTTCTTTTTATTTCTCTTCTCCTCTTAGAAGAACTCTTTCTTCTCGCATCGATAACCGTGTAGAAATAGCCACCTTACCTGAAGATGCTCAGGTTGGGGAATCTCTTCTCCCCCTTCTCAGTCCTTATAATATTTATAGACGTTCTGAATCTCTTACTAGAAGTATCAGATCTCTTATCTCCTCTAAGAGATATCTTTCTAAAGAATATGTCCAAGGTTCCCGAATGGACCAATGTTCCCTCCAGAGCTCCTCTGCTGAACAATATGTCACTTTGGAAATCCCTCCTCCTTTGATTCCCAAATGGAGACAAGAAGGTATTCTCACTTACACTTTGGAGCAGTAAGACTTATTCTCAGCCTACATGGAAGAAGTGGACTCCCAGTAACTGCTAGAGTGTCACTTCTCAACACTAGATTTCTTCATTATGAACATGCGGCCATTGGAACGTGACTTGCCACCCTCCATGCTGGAAGTGTGGTATTAACATTTTTTCCTAATTATAATATATCATTGCAAGATCCTCATCTCTGCACCACTCTAAAGGTACAAGTCCAGCTCACGGAAGCAAAACAAGTGACGACATCAATGATGGCCACTTTGCATCATCAAATTATTTAGAGGCTACAAGATCATGCAGTAGATCTGTCACAGCCCTCTGTTTCAAATGATGCCTTACTAGTGCTAGAAGACACTGAGACTACTCCAACCATAGTCCAGATACTTAGGCAGTTACCTAGAGGTAAGCTTGAGCAGCTCATTCTAAAGACCTAGCTAACGAACTATGAAAAGCTCTATGCAACCTCTTAGCTGATCCAAATCATTGAGTCTTCCTTCAGAAGAAATACTGATGGAATGGTACAAACTACCTTCTAGCCACCCAGACACTCCACAGGTTCCTTACTTGTGTTTCAGACCATGATGGTCCAGCCATTAAAGAAGGAGCAAAAGCATTATCCTATCAGGGCAGTAACACCTGACAACTACTATGTTTATCCCATGAGGATAGATGGTCATTGTCCCTGGGATCTCCCAGGATCTGGCATGTGTGACCCAGATTGTGACTGTTGTGACAATTATTGGGAAAATGAGTGTGACCATCCTCTGTTAGACAAAAATTGGAAGAAACTTACCAAGCAGTCCAGAGCTTCTTGCAAACCTCCTCAAATTCTCAAAGAAAATTATCCTGACAATAGTCCATGGATAAGCATCCATGAAGAAACTAAACAAAAGAAGACTCTTCCAATTTATGAACTTGCCTTAGAAATCATCAGAAAAGAAGGACGACCTTGTCCTCCTCCTCCTCCTCCTTTTCCAACTCCACCTCCTACACTGCCTCTAGTGCAACCATGCATGATGTTTTCCCCTGTCTCATATGAAGCAAATTTTCCCCCGTCAGCCCAGCAGACAGATTAGCAAACCATGATCTCTATAAAACCCTTTATCCACTCAACCAAAGTTAATGCTGAAGGCCAGACAATCCCAATCACTCAAGCTGAAGAAGTTCTAAACTGGCAAACAAACAATGCAGCGGTTCAAAACAAGACACTGCAATGGATTGATTCTAAAATTGATCAAGTTCTTATAGAACTCAGCACATTGATCAAAAGGTGAATTCCTTTGCTGCATTTGCCCAGAATATGTATAGAGAATTACAAGGAAAAATTATGCAGCTTGACAAGGATCTTAAGTCCTTGATACAACAAAGGAGGTTTGGTATGGAGTTTACCCAAAAGGAAGCTGAGATCAGAAAACTAAAGAAACAATTGGCTCAGGTTGAAGTAGATCTTCATAGGCCAACAGAAGTGCCTGCTTCTTACTGCCCTTTCTCTGCCCCAAGATTACAAAATCCTTTCCTTGCAACACCTGAACCTACCTACTCTCCTTTTGGTCCTTTCAACTACTCTTATGATCCTACTCCTATAACTTATAACCCATCTCCCTTGTTTCATAGACCAATACCTCCTCCAGCACCCTCCAAATATGAGCCTAATAGTTTATATTCTTCTGATAAATCCCAAACCAATAAAGAAAAGATGCATCCTGACTCACCATCTCAGCACATGATATTTGTTCCTTCTGACTCATAAGATGATTCTTCTCACAATGAAGATGATTTTTCCAGTGATGATAGTGAATCTGGAAAAATGGATGTTACAACGCTACTCATGGCTGATCCTCCACAGCAACCAACCTTATCTCAAACTGGTCTTTCTCCGACCACGAATTCTACCAGCGGCACTACAGGCCCTATAGGGCCTCCCCAGGCTCAAGATCCACATGTAGAAATACCTGAAGATGATCAAATATTAGATTTTGGTCTTCTAAATGCCCAACAACAGTCTAAGCCCAGCTCAGGCCCATGGTTCACCTTGGATGACATACCTCCATCCAAATGGAGAAACCGCATTGCAGAATTCAAAGCCTGGCTAGACGTCCAGATGCTTTGAGAAGGCGCCAATTCCCATGTTGTTCTCAAGGAATTCATTTCTCGAGCCATTGGAACTCTTCAAGATTGGTTTGCCTTCCTTAGAGAATATCACAAAGCTCAATTTTGCCATTTAACTATCCTGTAAGCAATCAATGCCATCTTCGCTGAATTTCTCGGAGATGCCTCTTTATATAACAAGCAACTGCGTCAAGAATTCTTTGACATGCATTGTTGTTCCTTAAAGAGAACAGACATAGAAAGGCATTATCAGCGTATGGTCCAGCGCTACTATCTGCTGAATGGCTACAATGATATAAACCTGAGCATACTTATATTGCTTCTCTCCCATACGCATTACAACCAGAGCTATATCGTAGCATTGCTGCCACCCGTAGGGCTATGAATGCCATAACCATTGGAGAAATACACTAGATGACACTGGCTCGTTTGGAAAAAAATGTGCGAGCAACAGAAATTATTCAAAGACATTGTTGACAATAGTAAGACTTTGAAGAATGTCTGCCAGAAGTCTCACCTTGCCATCAAGTACAAAGAAAAGAACCGTGAATGTAAGCCTAAGAAGAAAGGTCATTATAAAAGATATTCCGGTTCTTCGGGATCCAAGCCTCCTTTCAAACATCGAAAGGGGAAGAAGCCAGTCCGATATTTCAGAAAAAGAAGAATGGGCACAGAGAAATCTGATCGCTGTTACATTTGTGGAAATCGTGAGCACTATGCAAAAAATTGTCCCAAGAATCCAAACAAAGCTGTTGTTGACCCCACAAGCTCAAAGGAGCATAGATTTTGATGATACCAAAACTCAACTAGAATCAAACAAACATTGTTTTAAGTGTTGTGCTTCTCAAAAGAATAAAAGGAAAAGACACAATAATTTTATGATGGATTCGTACTTTTGAAGAAAGGATGATATTCTAAAGATAACACAGGACGAATCAAATGAGATAAAAGAAGAAAATGTTACCTTCCAAGGCTTCATTGAAAATCAGATTTAAAGGTACATATAGTATAAAGAGTCAGTTTTATTTTTAGGATTACTTGTGAAAAAAATTAAGGAGTAAAAGTCAATGATGCTTATTTTCAATCCCTTAAAAGATTTTCTCTTTTAAATATCATTTTTGGCCTAAAAGTATTTGACTATGATTTGGTGTAAAGTTTTATAGTTTTGAAAGTTATGCAGAAAAGTTTTCCTGGTATGCTAACTGGTTTGCTACTTGTTTAGTATGCTAACTGGTTTGCTATTTTCTCCAGTATTCTAACTGTCTCAACTCTGTACAACATCGCAGAAAAAGACAAAATAACGGCTATTTTCTTGAAATTCGTAATTATAACGTTCATATGAGTTCTCAAGCGGTCAAAAACGTTCCAAAGCTATAAATACACCTACCTTTGGCCATTTTGCATTTAATGAAAGTCTCTCCACTGTTCAAAATCATAAAAGCTTTCATTCAAAGTGCTCAAAGTGTTTTTATTGCTCATCATTGGCTTATTTACTCATCTCTTCTTTATAGATTCTGTTGTATTGAGTGAGAGTGAGTTTTAAACACATTATTATCATTTATGAGAGGTCATTCAAGCACCTATTGAAGCTTGATTGTGATAAAGTGTTTGGGATAACACTTAGTAGAAGTGTGAAGCTACTTGTAAAAGCTTTGGTGAGAAGATTTGTAAAAGGCTTTTTGTCTCTTGCCTTTAAAAGAGAAGAATAGTGAAGTGAAGACTCAAAGTGGGATCTTTAAGAGAGTGGATGTAGGCTAGTTGAGCCAAACCACTATAAAATTTCAGTGTTCATTTTCTCAACCCTTGCTCTTTACATTTATGCATTTTAACTTAATGATTGATATGTTTTTGCTGACATGAAAGTTGAGGCCATTTGCTGTTAACCTTGCTGCAAACTGAGAAAATTAGTTTACTGCTAAATCTGCTGATATCTGATTTAATCTGCTTGTTGTTTGATCTGCTGTCAGTTAGTATATCCGCATCTTTGCTCTGGTTCTTTGTGTTAAAAACTTATCAGACATCGATATCTTTACTGAATGCTAATATAATTTGTTAAATCAGTATACTGATTACATATAGCCTAACTTTGAATCAACTTGTCAATAGAGCTGTATTGTTCATTTTTCACATTAGTCAATTGAGTTGAACCTAGCTGCAATTTTCAAAGTTTTTGAGCAAGAACCGAAAATTGTTTTTAAAGTCCAATTCACCCTCCTCTTGGACATATTTTGGGACATCAGCTGTTAAGCTTCTACAACACATTCAATAGGTTTCTCATATCTCTTTGGAGCATGATGACATTGAATCCTTGTTTTCAGAATAAGATGAACCTGATACAGAAACTATCTTTGCCCTTGGAGAAGATGATACTGATTTTGACCAAACCCAGTCTCCATCCTCAGAGAGTTCAGAATCTGACTCTGAAGCCCATTACCCATTTTACCTGGCCCAAAACATCCAGTCTCTCGTCCTACTTACAGCACAGACACTATCCCTGTCCCACTGGTCCCATTACATGTCCTACCTAGTAAATATGAGCAGCCCATAAATGTTATTAGATTTCTGGATACTAGAGCCCATAAGAGTATGATGGACCCAGCCATACTCCTTTCAGAATATTGGGTTCTGCACACAGAGTATTTCAAAACAGCTGATGGAAACATTTTCAAAACTAGCTCGATTACCAAACAACCCATTGGTATTCAGTTTTTTTCCACCTGCATCCTTTGGACCAAGATCATTGGATCAGACCTGTCAGATAAAGACTTGTTGATTGGGTTTGATTTGTACCAACAAGTAAAACATTTGAAGATTCTGCCAAAGGGATTGAAATACAAAAGACACTTCCAACCTTTCACTTCTGTTCGTAAACTGTATTCCTTAGCAGATGCCTCAATGGAGTTTCAAGAACATAAAGAACTTCTCCTGAAGTCTTGTGCAGATTCTCATACACAGTTTCATCACCATCACCCCTTATGGAGAAACCCGGAGTTCTTTATCTACCTACCATTTAAGTTGAATGAAGACATAAATCCCACTAAGGCATCACACCCAGGAATAAATCTAACAGATCTGGCTTTGACTCAAGAGGAATGTAAACAGTTACTTCAACAAGGCCTAATAGAACCCACATTCTCTCCATGGGCTTGCCAAGCCTTTTATGTGGAAAAACGATATGAAAGATTGAGGGGCAAAAAGAGTCTCGTGATTGACTATAAGCCTCTTAACCATTTCCTACAAGATGACAAATTTCCACTACCCAAGCCTGAAGCTCTATTTACCCAACTTCATGAAGCCCATATCTTTTCAAAGTTTGATCTCAAAGCTGGTTTTTGGCAACTGGGTATCAAACCTTCGGATAGGTCCAAAACTGCATTCTGCATTCCCATAAGCCAATACCAATGGAATGTTCTCCCCTTTGGCTTAAAGACAGCGCCTTCTATTTTCCAAAAGGCCATGACAAAGATATTTGAGCCCATACTCCACAGTGCCTTCATCTACATTGATAACATCCTTCTGTTCTCAAAAGATGTCACGACTCATAAAGCACTTTTAACCACTTTCCAATCCATAGTGGACTCTTATGGCATCATGCTATCTGAAAAGAAAAGTTCTTTGGCACAGAATGATATTGATTTCCTTGGAATGCGATTCAAAGATGGAAAGTATCAACCAGGGCCACATATTACAGAAGAATTGCTAAAGTTTCCTGACAAAGACTTATCGATAAAACAAATACAGCAATTCCAAGGCATTGTCAATTACATCAGAAAGTTTATTCCTCATGTCGCCACTCACACATGCAAGCTTTCAAAGATGCTCAGTGTAACATCCTCACTTTACGTAGTCCGTATGTTTCACTGTTCCGACAGCTAATGTCTGCCCCGGAAAGTCAGAAGGTCTGGAACTATACTGTAATGACAGTAAGGAAGTATAAAATAATGAAATATGTGATGAAAAAAATTAAAGAAAAATAAAAGAGAGAAAATAAAACTAAGTTAAATGAGCCGACACCGCAACAATGGGTGACCGCACCGGGAAGGCAGTTGCCAACCCTAGGACCGTGGGGAACCCTTGAAATTAAATTTCGAGACATAAGTAAAGGTTTACTGAAATATAATTGACACTAGAATTATCAAAGAAAAATTAATAAATTAGTACAAAGAAAAATGAAAAATCGAGAAACAGACAAAAATCGGTGTTACCGAAAAATCGGGAATACAATCCGAAAATGGGCATTTTGGTCATTTGACACCTAGAGTTGCCTTTTGACCTCAATATCTATTAAAAATAAATGATATTACACTGTGAAAATGTCATGAAAAATAAAAATGAGGTACATTATATAAATAGTAGAAGAAATGAGGCAAATGTGCAAATTATGGAACTTTAAGTAATTAAATCATTAATTTATGGTTAGTGCTCCACTAACTCAGATTTTGGGGCACAAATATAAGCCAATTTGGGACAGAAATGTTTCTCTTCAACCTTGGAAACAAACCAGCTGAGAGAAACACCATGGAAATCCTCCATGGCCAAACCTCACTCCACCACCATGCACTCATGATTCAAGCCTCCTTTCCACTTGGTTTCTTCATTAAAGTTTGCACACACACCTTGGGCAGCATGTTGGAAGCAAAAAGGAGAGGATTTGATGAAGTTTGATCAAGCACAAAAAAAGATTAGTGCTTAATCTTCCTATTTTCCTTCACTAATCCTTGTGTTGAGCTTTGGGTAAGTTTAATTGCTAAGAAAAATTGAGGAAATGATTGAGTATTGGTTGTAACACCCCCGTTTGCATAGCCTGGTAGATTTCACTGTTCCAGTGACCGGAGTCGGTCCGGACAATTAAGGGGATTAGAGCCACACTTAAGACAACTAGAGAAGCCATAAATACAAATAATTAGTAATTGCCAATTAGTTAAGTATAAGTAAGAAAAACAGAACATAAGAAGTTAAACGAGCCGAGAGTCACAGCGATGGGTGACCTTCTCGGGAATGACTGCGAAGTCATTTTAAACTCAAATTTCGAACCGAAAAAAGTGACGCTGCGGTCCTTAGGACCCTTATAAACACAATGGAAAAGAGAAAATCACGAAAAATAACTGTTAAGCCAGTCAAATAATTAGGTCAGAAAGCAGGAAGAAATATGGAATTAATAGCAACCGATGAACAGCGAGGGCAATTTGTCAATTGACCCAAAGTGACTCTGAGCTAATCACAAATAAAATCGGAGAAAAGAAAATTTCAGAATCGGGAATTAAATTAAAGAACTAATAGAAAAATAAATAAAAAAAAGAGGGAAAAAGAAAAAGTGTAGGGAGATGACATCATGCATGACATCATGCATGATGTCATAAAAGTTATAATTAATAAATTAATTAAATTGATTTTTTGGGGTCTTCCATAAGCTAAATAGATAAAAGAAAAGAAAAGAAAAAAAATAAATAAAGTTGTCTTCTTTCTTCCCATTCTTGCCGCCTCACTTTCTCCATAATTTCTCTATGAATGGCCCTCCATCAAACCTTGCACTCAAGCTTTAATTTCTTCACTTAATCTTAATAACTCCCATAAAAACCTTACAAGAGCTTGTTATCTCAACTTAAGAACAAAAAAGAAAGAAGAAAAGAAGAGAAAAATTAAAGATTGGATATTAAAGTTGAGGTAAGCACATCAATTTGAAAGTTTGTAATTATTTGTTGTGTTTTTAGTTTGAATTAGCTTGAAATATGCTTAAAATAAAAAAAAATAGTGAGGGACCATTACTGAAATTTCAGCCAGCAGGTGATTGGAGTATGATTTGCATGGTTTGATGGATTTAAATGAGTTTAGAAACTTTATTTAGTTGAATGGTTAGGATTGAAATGCTTAAATGTGGTTAAATACAACAATTTAGTAAGTTAGGATTTTGGGACTTAGGGTTTATGAACCAAAAATGTAAGAAATGAGTAAATGGTGTCTTTGACCTATTGTGAAGTGAAGAATGGTCATTTATGACCAAATGAGTTGTGTTGGAATGATTGGAGTGAAAGCTAAATTCGGAGGGAGTGTGGTCATGCTGCTAGCAGCATGACCAAGTCAACTTTGAAGGACCAAAAATGAAATTTTACGAGTCCAATTGATATGGCACCAATTGGGGATGAAAATAGACATAAAATGACACAATTCTCATTTAGGAACCATGCCCAAAAAGTGACCAAAACCTAGTGAACAAATTGACCAAAGTTGGATAAGTGCAGGCTGTCCTGTACAAACTGACCAAATGAACAGTGTTTGTTCATTTGGTCATAACTCGAGCTAGACAAGTCCAAATGACCTGAAATTTTACCAGTGATTAGATGAGATATAGACCTAAAACTTTCATGAAGAACACAAACCCAAATTTTTCCAGAAACCAAGTCATTTGGCCACCCCAAGTTGGTGACCCAAAACTGCCAGCACCAAATTTGCCCAGAAAATCTGGGTTGTTTCCAATCCGGCAGCCATGGTTCGAATGGCCATAACTTGAGCCACAAAACTCCAATTGGGGTGATTCAAAAATGAGAATAAACTTAAGAAAATAAGGAACATTTTCTATGAATGAAGTTTTGTCAAATTCCAACAGTAAAATTACCAATGGAACAGTGCAACTAGGGATACCAAAACTGAAAATTTGATAATTTTGCCTAAAGGACTTAAGTTTTGAGAAAATGACCAAGACCAACAAGTTTAGTGACCAAAATGTGGTATGTGGGTGAAGTTGGAATTCCCATACCTATTAAGCCTTAGAAAGTCAATAATTTGACTTGAATAGTGCAGTGAATAGTAACCCGAAATACAAAATTTCAAGAACGTCGAATTTAGCACGTTAGAGCTAGGTAAAAGTGAAGTTAAATTTATTTTTGGATTTATGTTAAATTATGGTACTAAAACACTGTAAAATTGTGTGTTTCAGTTGAAAAGAATAACGGGAAAGAACCCGAGGAACCGAGTCAAGGCCAAGAGGCGACTCGCTTGAGGTTTGTGCACAACATCACTATGCTTTAAAATTCATTGATAAAGTGAATAAAATATGCATTTTACTTTTGCTTTGAATTGTTGAAAGTTTATTGTGACCTTATTTATGATGTTTTCATTTAAATTGTGAAAGTTATTGTGTATATTTGAAATGACAATGTTTAGCAAATTGTTAAAATAAGTTTTGAAACCACAGTGTCATGACCATATATTTGAACACCTCACTAGCACGACTAGTGGGGATAATTAGTTTCGAATTTTGATTCCTTCTCTGGAGAAGTATTGAGGTGTGCCAGTAGAAGAGGATGTGAATGGATATCCATATATTTGAGCTAGCTAGCCTTGTGATGTGATTTCTCTTTAGCCTCTGGCTATTGAGATTCTATTTGTTTCGAATGGCATGATCTAACTGTGGGTTTTATGCTATGTGATTTGATACTTCAAAATAAAATTGTTTGGGATTAAAATCTCATAATGCATGATTTGTACTTAATTCTCATGTTCATCCAAATTTTTGAATAAATGTGATTGAAATTTTGCATAAAAGATTATTTTAGTATGTTGTGCACCACTGAGTCCTAGTACTCAGCGATGGCTTCTATTGCTGTCGCAGATACAGGACTAGAGGAGCAGCAGACTGAGCTGCTGAGGTGTGAGGAGCTATCAGCTTAAAGTCATCGGGTATAATTTATACTCTAATTGTAAATATTTCTTTTGATGTATGTATTGCATATAAATGTATGGACATGTAAATGGGTCTTGAGCAGCTTGTACAAAAATTTGTATGAAGTTTGTAATAAAGTTTAGTTTGTATTTCTTTTGATGTAAATTTTGTAAGAATGTATATAAATTGTTTTATTTCTAATGAAATATGAATGGAACTATTTTATTTAATTTGAATGAAATGGATTGCTAATATTTTGATGATCATTGGATATTGGATTTGAAATTTGAAAGTTGATAAATGTGTTGAGAAATTGATTGAGATTGAGTATGAAATTGAAGCCGTTGTTGAGAAAAATTTTTAGAAGTGCTTTTTACAGGTATTTGAAGAACTGTTTTCTCAAAATACAGAGGGAGCTCTGTCAAAATTTTTATAAAATTTGCATAAAAATAAAATGGGCCAAAAATATTAACTAGTTTTAATTTGAACTAAATGTTTTAAATACTTATTAGAAAATGCTCACCACTTATCAAAAATAAGAAAATTGTTTTAAAATCCCTTGTAGGGTACTTAATGAGTTATCGGTAGGTGAAGTTCGGTAGTTCATTAGGTATTCTACGGGATCATGTTATGCCTTACAGAGGGGTAAGGTGTGACATTGGTGAACCTTAGTTTTGGCAGCCATGAAAATGCATGGTTAGTGACTTATTCTTATATTTAATAGATGGGAATTAAGGTTGATTAACTCAAATAAAAGTTGTGGTAAGTTAATATCCAAGTATGTGCATGTTAGTGCTTGAATTAAGGGTTTGAAATGGGACCTTGATGCTTTGGCAAACTGCCATGTTTGACAGCCTATAATATCATGAATTTGTGTGTGTGAATATGAAGTTTATTAATAAAATATGATGGTGTTGAATGGTGGGCAGTTTGTATAATTACCATGGAAGTGTATGTGTAAAATAAGTGTTGATGTACATTGAATTTGAGTGGATGTAAATGTTAAATTTTAATGGTGTATTGTGTGCATTGAGCACTTGAGTGTTCTGCCCAAAATGTTTGCTGGAATTATGTATAATATATATAGAAGTACCATGATTAAATGTTGAAGTATTGGGAGGAGGAGGATTGTCAAAATTAGAAGTGTGATGTTTAAATGCAGGTTGTGTATGTTGGCAGCACCTAAATTAAGTCATAAGTGTAAAACTGTGAACCTAATTGGTATGAGGCCAATGGGAGGTGAAACTAGACACCAAATATGCCAACTTTCATGTAAAAATGTTGTCAAAATTCTTCCTAGAAACTGACTTTAAAATTGACCAAAATTTGCACTAAAGGTGTAATCTATCCTGCTTTAATAAATTGACCATATTTTGGTCTATACAACTCAGAATGACCTAAAATTTTGCCTAGAGTGCAATAAAACATAGAGCTACAATTCTTATGAAGACACCAAAGCCCAGAAATGGCCAGAATCAAGTCAAATAGCTTACACAATTTCGGGTACCAAAATTGCCAGAACTAAAAGTGACCTAAAATTGATCAAATTTTGCACTAAAGGTGCAATCTGTCTAGCTTTAGTAAATTAACCATATTTTGGTCTATACAACTCAGAATGACCTAAAATTTTGCCCAGAGTGCAATAAGACATAGAGCTACAATTCTTATGAAGAAACAAAAGCCCAGAAATGGCCAGAACCAAGTCAAATAGCTTGCACAAGTTCGAGTACTAAAACTGCCAGAACTAAAAGTGACCTAAAATTGACCAAATTTTGCACTAAAGGTGCAATCTATCCAGCTTTAGTAAATTGATCATATCTTAGTCTATACAACTCAGAATGACCTGAAATTTTGCCCACAGTGCAATAAGACCTAGAGCTACAATTTTTCTTCTTTGACCAGAAGCTAAAAACCAAGAGAAATAGGACTTTAGGCTAGACCAATCTAGCACACAAAAATTGAGAATTTGACATTTACATACAATGATGCTTGAGGTAATTTGGCAAAGAATGTCAACTTGTAAAAAGGGTAAATTGCATTATATTGACAGCATATTGAATTGTAAATTGTGACATGTTGATACTAGAATCAACTTATCCATGATGTATAAAAAGGTCAACATTTTCATTGACCAGTGAATTGTATAATGACCAGTAAACCCTCAAAATAAAGAAATAAATATTTAATCTTGTAATATGCCCTAGTTTGCCTAGTTGACTGGTTTGGATAGGTTGGCATGCCAATAGGATTCTGACAGCTGTTCTGTAAATGGTTTTACGTCATATTGTGTTTTATGGCTTATTACACCGTACTATGATTTTAATAGCCTATGGCTATACAGATTGTGTTATTATACTTGGCTTAATTCCTGATTGATTATATTGCTTTTTAGCCACACTGTTTGCACACTGGAAGACACTTTGTGACCGATGGTATGACGGCCCGAGGTACTAGGTGCCCAATGCTAGTATATCCGTTTATCCAGTCTGGTCAGTATATAGGCTATAAGGGCAGTCAATTAAAACATTATTCAATTCAGGCAGTTAAGTTAAGTTAAGTATGTAGAAATTTCAATACAATTAAATTAAGCATTGAATGAAATGAGTAAAAGAGATTAGCAATAGAAATATAACAAAAATACAATTTGCAGAACCGTAGAAACTTAAAATATAATACAGTTAGAATAATTGATTCTTGGATATCCGAATTATGATTTATTTCTTTCTTTATTTGTATATATTATTTCTTATTATACTATTACACCACTAAGCAGAATTGCTTAGCGCGATGGAATTGCTTCCTCGCGCAGGTGCTAAAGGTAAAACCAGTAAATTGTCGACTGAAATTTTTGGAGTCCAGATTTACAGAAGTGTCAGAAGAGTTCAAGATTGTCACCTCCTTGGCAATGCATGTAGATAGGGCTCATTTTAAGCATGTTTTCTAATCTGTACATTATAATTACTGCTTATATTATAATGTGAATTAGTAACTGTAATTTCATTTATATATCCTGTACTTGATAAATTTATGTACTTAATTGGCAAATTATACAAGTTAATGAGATATAAGAATTCTGATATTTGAATTGATTATCTAATCATAATGATTCTGAATGAGATTGAGTTTGAGAAATTTTGAGAATGAATCTGAGTTTGAGAAACTGATGAGAATGCTTTGAGATAATCTGAGTTATGAATTTGAGTATATATTGAAATTGTTTTTGGCAGGTTCAGAAGAACTGTTAGTCCAAATTATAGCCGACACTCTGCCGGATTGTTGTTAAAATGTTTGAAATTTCCAAATTAGTTATATGATAAAAGTAAAAATAGTCTAAACCTCAGATAAAGTTTTTGAACAAATAAATCAAGAACTATAATGAAATCAGATAAGATTAGGTGCTCCGACACTCCGTATGACATGCCTTGCTCGGCTACACTATAGACGGGTGGAGGGTGTTACACTCAGGAAGACTGCACCTCCTTGGGGAAAAGAACAAATAAAGGCAGTCAAGGTTCTTAAAGCAGTGGCCTCAAATCTGCTACCACTTAAGATTCCTAGTACAGGACATCGCACGCTCCAAACTGATGCTAGTGACACCTACTAGGGTGCTGTCCTTATTGAAGAAATTCAAGGAGAAAAATACATCTGTGGACATGTTAGTGGTAAATTTCCAGAATCACAAAAGCATTATCACTCGGTGTATAAAGAAATCATGGCTATCAAGAATGGTATCAAAAAGTTTGAGTTTCATCTCATTGGACACCATTTCACTGTAATCATGGACAACTCATCTTTCCATAAGATTCTAGACTTTAAGAACAAGTCACTTCCAGAGCCACAACTGTTAAGGCTAAAGGACTGGTTCGTCATATAAATTCACGGTCCAGCACATAAAGGGAAAGCACAATTTAATCCCAGACCTCCTGTCTAGACCCAAAGAACTCCACCTCATCATATCACATTTTACATTCCCCTTAATCTTAATGGCTTCCTCATCCTCTCCAAATATTCCTAGTTTTCTCATCCCCGCACCAGACAATTTCCCTCCAGGTTGCTCTCCTAATCAACCTATTCCAAAGATAGCCCAATTTGCAAAAGATGATTTTTTCCATTACTTGAGTGCTAGAAATACCTTGAGGGGATTACTCCCCTCTTCCTCTCTCTTCATCCCTGACAATCCTTTTTTAACATGCTTCAGCATTCATCCTGACAGAGACCTTATTCTCGAGGAACTATGGCTCCTATGGTGTATGGTCACTTTATACTCTACGGGTATAGAGTTTTCTCTCTTGACACTTCATCAATATACGCTCAACAACACAAACAGGACCCTCCTGTTTAAGTTCCTTGAATTGTTTAAGCCCATCTTTGCGTGGCAATATAGCCTTAAATGACTCATAGAGGTCCATGGAATTGAAGAAAGACCCATCAAGACTCAGCCCACT
This sequence comes from Hevea brasiliensis, assembly GCF_030052815.1. Classification (NCBI taxonomy): domain Eukaryota; kingdom Viridiplantae; phylum Streptophyta; class Magnoliopsida; order Malpighiales; family Euphorbiaceae; genus Hevea; species Hevea brasiliensis. The sequence goes on from NC_079508.1 coordinate 60,643,976, forward strand.
TTCAAAACCATGTTTATCATGCACAGGCCCTTTTCCGGAAGGCCTGATGGACTCCTTTGGTCTCAAAATTCTGAATATGAGTGGACAACATATGATGGCTCAATCCTAGAAAAAGGTGCTATGGGACCACTAAGAAGACAGCTGGCTGAGCATCTCTGTGAGATAAATAATTACCAGCCCCTGGCTCTTCCTCATGTGAACTGCACGTCCCTTGGACCCATCCGAGCCCTTGAAGATGAACCTATAGATTAGTCTAATCTAATTTGGCAAGATTCCCAGGACCCAATAGACATTGAAGCCCGTGAAGCCATCGAAAATGCTGACCCACCTTCTCCCACAGAACATGGACAGTGGCCTAAGGACTTTTTTGGAATTGATGACTCAGATGACTCTGACTACCAGACCCTCAATCTGTCAACAACTCCATAATTAAAAGTTAAAGTCTGTCGGCCATATTATGTAATAAGTGTATCTTTTACTTTGAGTGTGAATTTTTTACTTTTAAGTGTCGGTAGCAGGTTGCTACCCGGTTGCCTGTAAAAGTTAGAGCCTCCCAACTTATATAAGGAGACTCTCAGTTCTGTTGTAATCAAGTTTTCCCAAAGTTTTCTCTGAAATAATATCTCTCAATTTTCATCAATGGCTTTCTAATTCTTTCCTCTTTCTCCTGAAAACCCTAGAATGTGTATTATACCTATGTAATCAGAGATACGTACGTTCTACACTTACTTCATTAGAGGATTATGTGTATCAGAAATATCTTTGTTGTGATATTAGATGCGACGGCCCCGTTATCATACATATAATGTTACAAAAAGGCACAGTCAGAGAGTACCTACGGAAGAGAAGAGGCATAGCCTGAATAAGTTATATGTATGGTAAGGGCTCCCGGCCTATCTTAAAATAATATTTATATTTTATTTAAAATATAAAATAAAATATAAAAAAATTAAAACAAAAGCTGGACGCTACTATAGGTAGCGTCCAACTTTCTTTTTATTTTTAAAATTTGAATACTATTTATAATAGCATCCAGAACTCAAAACGCTATTATAATTAGCATCCCACTCTCATTTTTATCTCAATATAATTCACTCCATTTTAATAATTAAATTCAAATTTATCTTTTTTTAATATATTTTTATTTTTTATTTCACCCCTTTAATAAAAAACCTGAAATGCTAGCTGCAACTTTATTTATGATCATGGATTTTATTAAAAGGGAAAAAAAGATGAGCCCTTGACTATGTGATTAACACTTAGATTACTAGTCTAATCACCCAGGATTTTTTTTGGGTCTGCGAACGAAATTGCAACAACAGGTTCAACCTTGAGGGCCCCTTGTTTAGAATTTTTCTTTTAATCACCGCTTGATTACAGGTGGGAGAATGGTCTCTGAACATTGACAAGAGAACCCAATTAGCGGCCAACTGATTGGTTATCAATTGGAGGGCGCCTCCTCTATCTATCTCATTTCTCACTGTATGATGAGACAATAGAACTCAGTCACCTTGGTCCCATCTTATAAATTTTTGTAATAAATCCTCATAGAATTTTTTCAAATTCACATTCTTTTTTTCTATAAACTCTTGTATATGCTAACAATTAAAATATAATATAAATTATTATTCACAAAAAAAAAATAATTTCTTTTAAATTTTTTTTTAATAAATTATAAATATTTCTTAATTCATTGAGTTAAATTTGTCAAAAATTCATTATGAAATTATTGAAAATTTTTTTATTCAGAGAAATTAAATACTTAATATTATTTAAGAGATATAATATTTTTAATTACTCATATCAACTCGTTGGTGTAATATTTTAATTTTTTACAATAAAATATATTCATTATTGTCATAATAGAATAGATTTTTATTTCAATTAGTACTCTTATTCAAAGAATTTTTTAATTTTTGCAAACATTCAACAATATATTTTTAAGATGCGAGTCCAATGGGGATTTCGTATTTGCAATTTAAAGGCAAATTGCATTGACATAACGAACAAGCAAGTGGATGGGGGATCCAATCCATGCTGGAAACTCTGACTTCCTAAGGAGATGTCGTTTAGCAGCCAGCTGTTAAAAAGGCTGGCGTGATCAGACTCTGGGCCTGAAATAATCAGACCCAAAATGTGAATTCAAATATTACGCCCAATTGGTTCGCACTTCTATACGACTCTGCCCACTGTTCACTCTCCTACTCTGCATCCTATTTATTACGCGCCTTCACAACCATATTGCTACAAATCAGCCTCACTGTCTTTCTTTGCTTCTTCTTTCAGATCCGAAATATGGCAATTGAGACCAGCGAAGAACGAAACCGATCCTCCGATGTCGCACAAGATGAAGAACGAGTTTATCTTGACGATGCTGAAGAGAAGAAGAAGAAGAAGAAGAATATTAATGGATTAGAACAAGAATCAGAATTAGAATCCGTAGAGAAGATCTTCGAGGCTAAAGAAGTACCTCCATGGCAGAATCAACTGACCTTGAGAGCCTTCGTTGTGAGCTTTATTTTGGGGATTTTGTTCAGCTTTATAGTGATGAAACTCAATCTCACCACTGGCGTTATTCCATCCCTCAATGTCTCTGCTGGTCTCTTGGGCTTCTTCCTCGTCAAGACTTGGACAAAGCTTCTCCACAGGGCTGGACTCTTAAAGCAACCATTTACCCGTCAGGAGAACACCGTCATCCAGACCTGCGTTGTCGCCACCTCCGGCATTGCTTTTAGCGGTGCGTACTTTAAACTTTTCGTAATCTCTTCTTTTTTTTTTTTTTAAGAAAATAAAAAACAACGGTTTTTTTATGAAACTGTACAATAGAAGCATTGCCAAGTCTGTTAGGGAACTTCCCGAAGAGGATTCCCCCAAATCACATGCAAAAATCCTTGTCAAGTCTACACCAGCAATTAACTTGCAATTATCAATATATCATCCTTCCTTGTCTTCCCTACGCTCAAATCCATCGTTCATATCTAAAGCCACGCCGCTTTTACCTTGCACCGGCCTAATGACGTCATCTCGATTAATTGGATAGGATTGTTTTGTGTTTTTGTTACTTATCATGTATGATTCATTTCTTATATTTCAAGAAAACTACTACATTTTTTTTTGAAAGGTACTACAATTTGTTTTTGTCATTTCAAAATCAATTTTACATTCATACATTATTATTTATATTTTAAATTAGAGAACACTAATTATATTTTATTTTTTAAATTATTATATTATAAAATATTTTAATCTTTCAAAATTATATATATATATATATATATATATATATATATATATATATATATGTATTAATTATTTAATTATTAGAAGTTTGTGTAGTCTTATATAGGTCTATATCTAAGCTGTAAATTTGGGCAATAAAAATGAGAATTGATATGTGTTTTTTCTTTTAATTTTGACATTAATTATCATATAAACAATCGATTATAGAATTTTCCATAAAAAAAAAAAAAGAAAAACCCAAAGAATTAGGGGCAAAATAGCGTATGAATCAATCAAGGAAAAATGCAAAGGAAACTTATTCAATATTTTTTGTGCATATATATCTCTCATATTTATGTAAGTTTTATTATTTTTATTTAAGGTATTGTTTTTTATTTAATTATAATAAATGTCATGAAAATTTTCATTTAAACTAATTACTAAAATTTTAGATTTACAAGTAAATTCCATAAAATTAACAAAATTTATAAATAAATTTTAAATTTAAAATCATATATATTTCGATTGACAAAATTATCATTTTATTATATATTATTTTATTTTATGTATTCTAAACACAAGATTCATTTTTTTTTAAATGAATTCCATATTTAATATAAAATATACTAAACAAAGAAATTTATTTATAAATAAATTCTATCATGGAATTCATTTGCAAATAAAAAGAATTTTATCATATAATTAAATCAACCAAAGTCTTAAGAAAAATTCACTTATTTATGAGTATATAATGTATTATTTTAAAGTTTATATAATGTATTATTTTTAAGTGTATCAGATCGATTTTGTAATTTTCTGTAAAGGAAATGAGTTACACTTTACTCATTGTGGTAAAAAAAATTGAGAAAATAAATAATTAAAAAATATTCTAGAAAATATTTTAGTTTATATGTTTTAAACTTTAAGCTTTAGTTTTTATTATAACATTATAAATATCTTATTAGATTCTGAATATCAGATATGAAAAATAAAATATGACATTTAAAAGCATTAACATATACGTGGGAATAACAATATTGACATGTAATTTTTATTTTTTGTTATTGTACATAAAAGGGCTCTAGCTCTACTGCTATTTGTATCTTACTTGAAGCATGGTGCAGGTGGTTTTGGTAGTTACCTCTTCGCAATGAGTGAAGCTGTGGCTAAACAGTCAACAGAATCCAATGCTGCACGGAACATTAAGAACCCATCACTGGGATGGATGATTGGCTTTCTTTTTGTTGTTAGCTTTCTTGGCCTCTTCTCTGTGGTGCCTCTTCGGAAGGTACACTCCAGACACTTAATATTTAATTTTACTATTTTTTCAGTGCATGCTTGCACGACCATAGTAAAGTTCAGTTTTATTCTTTATTTTTTGTAACATGTTAAAATTCTCTTGAAAAAAAAATGACAGGGAAGAATGTGTTTCTATTTAATTTCTAGAACCCATCTCTTCCATCTCATTTTCATCAACATAACTCTATTTATAGAACATATCTTGACAATTTTAAATTTATGCAAAGATCATTTTTGTGTAAAAATTTTTCAACTTGTCATGCTCATAATATATCTTCTTGGGTATAGTGAAAATTTTAAAAAATATATTTATTTCAATTTAAAATTTTCACCTTTTATACTGTAAAATAATCACTCGATTCCGTGTGTATATATGAGAGATAAGGGCAAAAAAACAAATGAAGGAACATATATTATTACCTGTGTATTTTTTCATTACCCATTTTTTAATGATAACATTAAATTGTATGCTTTAGATAATGATTATCGATTTCAAATTGATCTATCCAAGCGGCACTGCTACTGCCCATCTTATCAATAGCTTCCACACCCCTCAAGGTGCCAAGTTAGCAAAGTAAGGATTGAACCCATTTCCTTCGTAAAGGTTTCTTACAATATTTGGTTAAAACTAAGACAATTTGGTCTCCTTGTCTGCTCCTTTATTGCAGGAAGCAAGTGAGAGAATTGGGCAAGTTTTTCTCTTTTAGCTTCTTGTGGGGTTTCTTTCAATGGTTTTTCACTGCTGGAGATGACTGTGGATTTATAAACTTCCCCACGTTTGGTCTCAAGGCCTATCAGAACAAGTACTTATATAACTTATTCTTTCCTTCATTAAAAAACTGGAAGTGTTTCTTTCTTTTCTGTCTATGCTTACCCAAAATTATTCCCATAGGTTTTTGAAAAAATAGCAAGCCTTTAATGCGTTTTGACAATTTTCATTTCTTGGAACCAGGTTTTATTTCGATTTCTCTGCTACATATGTTGGTGTTGGGATGATCTGTCCATATCTAATCAATGTTTCTCTGCTAGTTGGGGCAATCCTTTCATGGGGTATCATGTGGCCTCTCATAAACAATAGAAAAGGTGATTGGTACTCGGAAGAGCATAGCTCCGGCCTCCATGGCCTACAAGGTTACAAGGTGAGAGCAGTCCTTTTTTCATATTCAAGAACGCAGAAAGATCATATTGCTAATACACACATGGAAAGTTTCATAATCTGTGTTTGCTTTATCCTTGATCATTCAGGTCTTCATAGCCATAGCTTTGATCCTTGGTGATGGTGCCTACAACTTCTTCAAAGTCCTTGGCCGTACTCTATTTGGTCTGTACCAGCAATTCAATACTAAAGACATTAGCACTGTTCTCCCTGTTGCCAACAGATCTTCTCCTGTGATTTCTCCAACTCTTTCTTACGATGACCAAAAGCGATCAGAACTATTTCTCGGAGACCAAATCCCATCATGGTTTGCTGTTGGTGGCTATGTCATTATTGCAATCATCTCTGCAATCACAGTTCCTCACATTTTCCATCAGCTCAAGTGGTACTATATTGTAGTGATTTACATCATAGCACCAATACTAGCCTTCTGTAATGCTTATGGATGTGGACTAACAGATTGGTCCCTGGCATCCACCTATGGAAAGCTAGCCATCTTCACAATTGGGGCATGGGCGGGAGCCGCTAATGGTGGGGTTCTTGCGGGTTTAGCAGCATGTGGGGTGATGATGAACATAGTATCCACAGCATCTGACCTTATGCAGGACTTCAAGACAGGTTACATGACATTAGCTTCACCAAGGTCAATGTTTGTGAGCCAAGTCATTGGAACTGCAATGGGCTGTATCATTTCTCCGTGTGTTTTCTGGCTCTTCTACAAGGCTTTCCATGACCTTGGCCTTCCTAGTTCAGAGTATCCAGCTCCTTTTGCTCTTGTTTATCGAAACATGTCGATTCTAGGGGTGGAAGGGTTCTCAGCCTTACCAAAGCACTGTCTTACGCTCTGCTACATATTCTTCGCTGCAGCAATAGTTATCAATGCCATTAGGGATACAGTGGGAAAGAAGAGAGCTCGGTTTATCCCTATTCCAATGGCAATGGCAATACCCTTCTACATCGGAGGCTACTTCGCTATTGACATGTGTATTGGGAGCTTGATATTATTCATCTGGCGGAAGATTAATAAGGCCAAGGCCGATGCATTTGGACCTGCTGTAGCTTCTGGGTTGATATGTGGAGATGGAATATGGACTTTGCCTAGCTCCATACTGTCATTGGCAGGTGTGAAGCCACCAATCTGCATGAAATTTCTTTCCAGAAACCAAAATGCGAAGGTGGACGGTTTCTTAAATTCTTAGATGAAGGCTACAACTTAAATTTTCTCTTCCAATTTATGTTTAGTGCTTTTTCCCCTCAGTGACAATGCCTTCATTTTTTTTTTTTCTATGCAAGTGTATATTTTTCATAGCTTTGTTTTTACAAGATAATATTATATCTGGTATTGCATTTTAGTTGTGTATCAGTCGAGACCTTTTATATATATATATATATATATATATATATATATATATATATATATATATATATATAATATTATTTTTTAATACTCTCAATATATATTATAAATTTTTTAAATTTAAAATACGGAATATAATTAACTCTAATTTTATCCATTTGATAAGCTATTTATTTAAATATATAATTTTAATAATTGATTACAAAATACTATATTTTATATTTTTAACTTCTCAAAGAAAAGTTTGGAAATCACATGTTAATAGTAAGTTAACGGTAAAAAATTAAAAGGGACTATTTGACTTAATTTATAAAAATTAATTTAAAAGCTAATTAATCAGAGTTTATAAGTATCTAAGATTTTAAGTAATTATGTGTCTTGTTAAGATATTTATATATAAGATGTGTTTGGTAAAAAATAACTTATAAGTATATTTATTATTAAAATAATTAAAAACATATTAAATAAGATTTATAATAAAATTTTAAAAAATAAATAAAAATAATACAATAAAATACTTAATTAAATTTACTTATAAGCCTGCTAAAATAAAAAGTGGACCCTCAATTTATTATTTTTTTTAACTTACATGTTTAACTTGTAAACCAAAAATTATTATAAATATTTTTAGGATTTATAAGTTATCTTCTGAATTAAGCTCCTGAAAATGGGAAAGGAAAAGCAGAGCCATCCGAGTCCAACAATCTCCTCCCATCCTCAATCAAAATATCCGCAGAACCACACCTTGGCCTGTCACAATTCGAGCAGAACTTGCAGGACAACACACCACCACATAGAGACTTTCATTGTTGTCGACCCTGAAGTGACTCCATTCTCCTCCTGTCACTACAAATCTCCTTGACGTCTCTGGATCCTCCTCACCTACTCTACATGCTGTGTGTGTCACGGGACGGGAGTTCTAACCCCGTGCGGCACCTAAGTTCTCCTTTGCCAGGGCCCCTAGGTCAGCCTATCTCCCTATCTAGCAAGCTTGTACAAGCCTAAATATTAAGCATTTTCGAGATTTCTCGCAGATTCACATTGGTTAATTCCATAGGGCAAGAGACGGCCTTGTCAACTGCTAAGAATAGGAGTGGGGAACTTTCGAACCATTACATGTGAAATGAGCACCGTTTGAGACAGCTGAAAATGCAACGCTTATCCTTCCTGATGTCTAATGATACTTTCTCCATCAACAAATGTTGTGAAGATGATCATAGGAAGACCTTGCGATACCACGGTTGCGAGAGGTTCCTGACCAACGTACAATGGGTAGGAGTCAGTGCGATTCACCAGAATTGAATCCCAGCTGTATCTGTTGCAGCTGGAAGCACCTAAAATTTTACGCCGCTTCCAAGAGGCTATCCGTAAGTGTCCAGTACTGAATCAGAACGGTCCAATTCGAAATTAAAATTGATCAAAATCTATCTTAAATTAAATTCAAATCGGTCAGTTTGGTCTGATTTCTAACAAAAATCACTTTTTTCTTTCAAAAAAAAAAAAAAGAAATTAACAGTTGGATTTAATTAAAACCGAACTAAGCTGGGACTGAGTTGGACCTTTCGATCCAATCCCAATCAACCTTAATTCTTGAATAAAAAAACTGGCAATTTTGGTCCACCCCAAACCACTGGCCATCTCTAGGAGATGGGAGATGGACGGCAAAGTCCAATTTTCTTACCCAAAATGTGATGGAGTCTCCAAATGGAAATAGATAACCCTCTTTCACAATAGTCGTATTTGTACAGCAGCTGGGAATTAAGGGTAAGGAATTAACATTAGAGATTTTCAATAACAAGTATAGTTTAATTGACACAAACACAATTATTGCAACGTTGGATCACCATATATAGTCTTCCAACCCTAAAATTAACTTTCGACATATATATATATATATATGTGTGTGTGTGTGTGTGTGTGGAGAGCTTATCTTTGAAAATCTTTCCATATGGAGAGCTCATCTTTGAAAATCTTTCCATATGGTATTTATATGCTCCAGCTGTGATTTTATCCTACAAAATCTCCAAGCTTCAAAGGCTACAAAGTTCAGAGACTATTAATTACTTACGGTACAAGTAATAATCAATTAGATAAAGACGAATAGAAAATTTTCACTGCCGTGCGTCCCTGGGTATAAATCAATGACCGTGCACATGCATGCTTGTCCTATAAATATCAAGCCTCCTCCAACAACTGCGTATAGCAATTCCAAGTTCTGCTGAACATCGATTCCCATAGAATTTTCAACTTCTAATTAATCCTCCTGTGAAACATCCAACCATCATGAGATCAACTGCATTAGCTGTGAGCTTCTTCACTCTATGGCTAATTTCCATGGCCTTATGCACTGTGGCTCAGACGGCAGTGCTAGACACCAATGGACTGCCTCTGGAAACTGGAGTAGAATACTACGCATTGCCCGCAATAACTGACGTTGCCGGCGGTTTAACCCTGATCAATCGCAATAATTCCTGCCCATTGTATGTTGGTCAGGAACCCATCGCACCAGTTGTGTCACAGGGTTTTCCGGTCACCTTCAAGCCATACGCTGAAGGAGAAACGATCATCAGGGAGTCCAGGGACTTGACTGTTACGTTTCAAGCATTTACTAACTGTATCCAATCTACTGCTTGGAGGGTTGGGGAAGAGGACCTAGAGACAGGAAGGCGATTCCTTGTGACTGGAGGAGAAGCAGATTACTTTGCCATTCGAAGTACTACGGGTGGCTACAGTCTCGTATGGTGCCCTACTGAGTCCTGTCCAACTTGTAAGCCAAGGTGTGGATCTGCTGGTATTTTGATTGAGAATAACAAGAGGTTGTTAGTCTTGGATGGTCCTGCATTTCCCTTCCGATTTAGGAGAGTTAATTGATTTTCAATATTAAAAAAAAAAAACAAAAAAACAACAAAAACGGTGTCGCTTTTGCGTTGAATTATGTTGTAATCGTGAATAAATGACCTGGAGATGTTCCATTGTCAATATATATGTACAATAAAATATAATGCGGATATAAAGATGATTATATTTCTTATGAATTATTGTATATTTTGTTATGTTTTTATTTTATTATATTACATTCAATTATGCTTTTATTATAAAAATAATACATGTAAATTGCATGAAAAAAAATTATTTAATGCTCTTAATATATATTTTAAAATTAATTATATAATGTCAATATGTATTTGGTATTGGTGGTTCAGCACTCTTATTTCTAAAGTGAAGTTAAATATTTGATCTAAAAATGATGTCTATTGGAAGCACCTTTTTTATAAAGTTGATTTGGTGCAAATAGGATTAGTTCTAGTCTAATAAATTATAGGAATATTATGCAATTAATTTATAGTTTCTTTGAGAGCAAATATTGATTTATAATTTATCTATTCATTAATATTTTAATTTTTATTTTATTTGAATACTCTAAACAAAAAATAAAGGTAGGTATATATTTTAGCATCTGAGATTACAGTAATTAAAATGATTTTTATGTATCTTACTTTGAATTTGCAAGTGTGCGTGGATATTCACCTAAACAAAATATTAATGATAAAAAAAATTTACTTAAATCTAATTTATTATTAATTTAAAATACAAATATATAAATTTTATCAATTTATCTAATCTGATTTGATTTAGTAACTAAAAATAAATTCGAGCTATCACTCCCTCAATTCCTTTATAAAAAAAAAAATATATGTATCAATTTTTTATGTTGATATAGATAAAAGAAAAGAGCTTATTGGAAATCACATGTTAATCAAAAAGTGCCTAAATTAAAATGGATACATTTTATTCAGGAGACATCCATATATTTATTTACTAGTACAATGACAAGAAGCTATATCACTATAATTTCTCCGCTTTCTGGGAGAATAAGCAAATTAATTGCCATTTTCTTTATTGAATGTTAATTGGAGTTTGAATAAGTAGTAAGTTCACGACTTTCCTTTGATTCCTCCACCTAATGGACTTTGAGGCTTTTAATTCAATCTTCCTGGGCAAGGATACAAATTTCATCACCTCGCTATATATGAATTTAGAAAAAATTTATGTTGATGTTATTTATTATAAATTAAAAATATAAATATGTGTGAGTTTTATTAATGAAATGGAATTATCTCACTGTACTCTAACTCTAAAATTAAATTCTTAATTAATAAATAAACTAGTCATCCACTTTTCAATTAAATTAATCATTTAATTATTAGATAATTAGGTTGGATTTAAACATTTAATTTTCTTGTGTCTACACACCCAAGAATTGGTTTCTTGATTTACTTATTTTTATTAATTAATTTATAATTTAATTATTAGAAATTATGATCTATTTTATTATTTTTTAATTTTCCAATCAGTAGAATTGATAACAATTTTTTTTTCATAAAATAATAATAATTTTTTATTTAGTAATATTATAATTTTTAATACAAAAGTAATTCTAAAGTTTTTCACATATAATAATAAAAATAATCAAAGAATTTACAGCCTAAACCTGAACTTACAACTACTATTTCTAATACTGATGGCGTTATTGGCAGATAAGCTGTCCACATCTAGCTTGCACTTGACCGAGAATTTCACCTTCATTAGCTTCAACCTCCCAAGCTTGATTCTCACTGGCTGCTTTACCCTAAGATTCAAAGGAATGATTCCAGTCTCCTGCCGCTGCTGTTGCAGGGAAGTAAACAACCCATTTGCGTCCTGTGTTTGCCCTGTTAATGGGACGATAAGCAATGTCGTGTTCCGGTGTCCCTGGTAGAATTTTGGCAGTGACCCTTCACATAGTTTCGTTCCTGTGTACCAAACACTTATATGGCTCCCTCCCTCGTAGTAGATTCCGATTTTCTTGTTTGGATTTTTTGCGGTAATTGTCACATCAAACGTAGCAGATAAGCTTGAATCGCCACTGAGATTGAACTGGGTTATTTGGAGTCTATCCACGGAATAATCTGGGAGTTTTGGCAGGAAAACAAGGTAGAGGATTCCGGCAACGACTCCGATTATAACTATAAGGAGCAAGACAATACTGAGAGTCCAACACAAGCACTTGCAGCAACATCTTCTTCTCTTGGGTGGTTTAGAGTGCATCACTGGAATGGTACGCTGTAATGGAGGAAAATGCTCAACAAGATCGCCATTGTCGGACTTGGAAGAGTTCCTAGGCATTAATGGAACAGTGGGCGGCTGTGCTGCCTCCACATCTTGGGTGACTGGATAAATTTTCTGCTGATCTGCCATTGATTGATGTTGAAACAAAAAATCAACAATTAATTGCCAAGAATTGCGTAAATTCTTCTTTCTTGTTGTTTTTGCCTAGTGGAAGTTCTCTTGTAATAATTTCTGATGCAGATTTTATGAGGAAAGGTCTTACAGGAGGATTTATTAGGTCACTGTTGAAGCTTCCTTTCTTTGACTTTTGCAGCACGTTTGTCTTCTCTAATTAAAACTTGAAAGCCCATAAAAAATCCAGGGAGTCTTCCCTAATAGAATAACAAGAAATTGGACGTGAACAGAGATAGATCAATCAAATAAAGCAAAGACTGGCAAGTCAATAATAGAATCAATTATAATAACATGATTCAATAAAAGCAACTGTAGTGTTATATTTTTTACAATAAAAAAAAGGAGATTTGAATAATATGTAAGTATATATATCATATATTATAAAAAAATAATTATAATAAATATAAAAAAAAAAAAAAAAAAATAATAAAAAAAAATATAATATTAAGCTAAGCTTAAGCTTATAGAGGAAGAAGAAGAAATAGAAAGTTGAAAAAACTGGCGCGATTCATTCAATAATTTATTTTTTTTAATATAACTTTTTTAAAAAAAAAAATAATCAATTATCATTTTGTTTTTGTTGCTTTATGAAGTAATATACTTTTATCTTTCTTCTTTTCTTTCACACATTTTTTTATAAAAAAAAAAAAAAAAAATAAAAAAAAAAAAAAAAAAAAAAAAAAAAAAAAAAAAAAAACAATTTTATTATGATAAATTATAAATAATATTAGTTTCAGGATTGATAATGATAATTTATCTTTAACTAATTAAACCAAAGAAGTAGAATTAAACAGTGTTGAAAGTTGATCATCTATGAATCAGGATACCACTTTATTTTAATAAATACATAAATATACATGTAATATTTATATATATTTTTTCAAATATTATATATAGCGCTAGGTTTACTAATTTTCAAATAAGTTTATAAATGAATTTTCATAAGCCCCTTGTGTCATGGTTCTTTCCTCTTAGCCTCTTAATTATTAATTTTTTTTAGGAATTAATTATTAATTTTATGTCTATAAATTTAGTGCTAAAATATAAGTTTATTTAGATTTGGGCGGATTACATAGATGAATATGACCTCCATCGACTTAAAATTTGCTTTTTTTTTTTTTGAATATCAATCCTACATTTCTAAGGATTAAAAATGTTTTTTTCTAGAAGGTTGGGGGATTAAAAAAATCATTGTTGGATTATGAGATCTTGTCTGATTCAAACCCATTTAATTATATTTTCTTTTTTAATTTAATGGAACACAATAAATTATAATTGATAGATTACACAATGAAATTAATTTTGTCTTGAGCACTAGTTTTTTAGGTGAAATTAGATTCGATTCATTTTCTCTATATGATATTAGAGTTTACACTATTCAATATTAGATCACTCACAAATATATTTACTTATAAACTTCATGCTCCTAATATTGATGCTTGAATGTGAGGATATATTGTTTCATATTGGTTTGGTATAAAAATTATATGTTAAATATAAGACTTTAATAAATTATTATTTTGAGTTAACTTTTCAAATTAAGTTAGGCACAATCCATTTTCTCTGCACCAAACACTTATGAGTATATTTTTTTAATACTATAAAAATAATTTGTTATCTTATTTACCCTAATCATTTCATATTTATTCTTAAATTCACAATTTTTTTAAAAAAAATATATAACACTGAAATAGCATTAATTCAATAATATTAAGTCATTTTTAAATAAAAAATGTAACACTCCTCACCCGACTACAGTGTAGCCGAGCAAGGCATGCTACATTCGGTGTCGGAGTACCCTAACTTATCTTACTTTATTGCTTTAAAAATTTTATTCTCGTTATATTTAATATTGATTATTTTTCGATGGAGAAATTAACGGAGTTTCCCCTATTTTATTATAGTTTGACGTGTTTTACTATTAACCTATTTGAAAATTTCAATAATATTTTACAATAAAAATCTCATCAATTATTCTCATTATTCAGATCTCATTCATATATCTCAATTTCATATTTATTTCCATGCATTTCCATTCATGCACAATTTATATTTATAAGTTCTTAAGTTTCATGAATTTACATGATTTATAGACAGATTACATAAATTCATAATTTGCATGATCTACAAATTAATTACAGTTCCATAATCTATATTTCAACATACAATTCATAGTTTACATTACAAAAAATAACTAATTATAATATACAAAATACATAATATGACCTATATGGGCCCTATCTACATGCATTGCTAAGGAAGTGACAACCTTGAACACTTTGCAGATCAAACTCCAAAATCTCTGTTTAGTATTTGCTGGGCTTTAACTTTAGTACCTGGGCGAGGAAACAAATCCATCGCGCTAAGCATTGCTGCTTAGTGGTGCAATAATATAGCAAGAAAATAATATACAAATAAAGGTAGAAATAAACCATAGTTCGAAAAATTTAGATTTATAAGTAATTTAGTTTCTAATATTAACTGTCCTCTATCCTGTCATGTTCTTCTTTGGAGGTACTCAGTTCAGAAGTTTTGCATTAATAATGTACCAGATACGAATAATCTAAAATTTAAACTTATGCTTATATTCTTATGTAAGTCACATTTGTAATGTTATTTAAGTTATAATTCTTCTACTAGTCTTTTTCTCACTTCCTTGATACTTTTTAAATTGTTACAATCATTTCAAAATATTTAAAATTGTTAGAACTAATTTAATTTACTTCAGACCCTTCTAAGAAATAAATTTTTGGAGCTAATCTAATTTATTTCAGAACTTCTTACTCATTTATTTGCTTTCTAGTATTTTTAATTGCTAATATTCGTAACTTATTTTAATAAATTAGACTGTCCAAGTAACTTACAACAGGCTGACTAAACTGGATAACGAGTCGTTGGCACTGGACACCACGGTGCCTCGAGCCGTCATACCATGGGACACGGAACATCAATCACGTATGCAGTCAGTATGGCTAAAAAGCCATAATAATACATAATCGGGCATAAAAACCATGAATACGGGCATAAAAGCCATGAATATGGGCATAAAGTCATGAATACAGGCATAAAGCCTTTCACAGTACTGCTAAAACAATACCCTATTAGCATGCCAATCTATCCAATCTGACACACATGTCTAGGCAATACAAGGGTACATAATATCATTAAATATTAATATATTGTATTTTATGATTTCATTATTTCATGATAAATTTCAATTATAATTTATACATTCATTTGATCATTTATATGATCACAATTCACATCAATTATCCTTTTATACCGTTGTACTCAAAGCACTTTTCCTTTCAACGATAATGAGAACTAATGCCTCTTTCATACATTAATATGGTTCATTTATTCATTCATTATGTTATTCATATTGATCACAATTTAAAATAATGGTTCACATGTACCATTGTATTCAAAACATTTTTCTTTTCTCTCTTGATGGGAACTTAAATTCCAAATGGCACTTTAATCTCATTTATACATTTAACAATCTATTCATGTAAATTATATTTCATACTTCAAGTTGTATTGCTAATATATTATGAACTCCATTGGTGTTGGGAGTATAAATCTCAATTACCTATTCTAAGTAATCCATTAGCATTTCATGGATTCCAAATTTCATGCCATAATTTTCTCTACCAATTTAGTTTTTACACTTTGTGCCTTTGAATTACTATTCATATTACTATTCACTCAAATTATTAACTTTTTAATACATAATAAATTTATTGAACCTAAATTCACCAAGATACTACATTTTGCATTCTAAAGTTGTTGGTATTGGTTGCCAATACCATTTTAAAGCTTAGTGTTGGTTATTCACAATTTTCAGATTTCAAGCACTAAGTTTACTTTTCCATTGGTTATTTGTACAGTAGGAATTTGGCAACATTGTCTTCATGATAGTTATTTCTTATTGTGTCTAGTTACATTTCTTTTTTTGAATCACTCCATTTGGAGTTTTGGAGCTCAAGTTATGGTCATTTTACCATAACTGCCCGGATTGACCTGTACCCAGAATTTTTGGGCAATTTGGTTCTGCTATATTTGGTGACCTAAGTTTGGTTGGCAATTTGACTAGGCTATGGTTAGAATTTGGATTTGTATTCTTCATGAAAGTTGTAGGGCTATGTCTCAGCTTTCTGTTGGTAAAATTTCAGATCAATTGAACTTTTCTACACTAAGTTATGACCATTTGAACAAATACTATTCATTTGGTCATTTTCCAGGGACAGCATGTTGGTCACCGGGATTAAGGTAATTTTTAAGTCAACTTGGTTTGGTTTTCTGGGCAAGGTTTCTTCACTAAAGTTGTGCCATTATGTGTCTATTTTCATGTCTAATTGGCCTTGCACTAATTGAACCTACACAACCCAAGTTATAGCTACCCAAACATGCTGGACTCACATCTAGACCTGTAGGGCACTCAAGACAGCACACCACTTTCAATTTCAAGGCCACAATTACTTTCAATTTAGGGTTAAATTTCATCAAATGGTCACTAATTGACCATTAGAACTCCAATTAACCATTCAAACACAACATCTCCAATTTTCATACTAACCCTAATTGATCAAATCTCATTCTCATGCAAACTCAAAAAAAAAAAATTCAACTCCATTCAACTCCAATTCATATGTATACATTAATTGACATTAATATACAAACTTAATTGCAACTAAACCATCCAAACCCTAACCTTCTCTTGGCTGCCACAATTCATACATACTCCTACATAAGTGTTTTATTCAATTTCTTAACAATTTCTCATTCACTTTAACTTCCTAACAAGGAATAAGAAGAGAGATGTAAGAGTTAGCACTAACCTTTTTGAAACTAAACTTGAGCTTGTTATTCTTCAAGATTTCTCCTAGAACCATAATAATCATAATCAATTATAACTTCACTTTCCCAAATTAAATATCCAATAAAAATTCAACAGTATTTCCCCTTAAATTGGACTAAACTCTTATCATAAATCTCAAATCCACAAACCATTAATACCCAATCTGGCAGCTTATGCATTCAAATTTATATATAATGATCTAACCGTCAGATAAATCCCAAATTTTAACCATATATTCAAGACATCCCTATACAATATCAGTAAAAATTTTAACACCAAATCATCGCTAGATCATGAGATATCAAAGTATTCATTCAACCCTTCAAAATCTAAATTTTTGCAGAAATCAGTCTTACTCAGACAGCTCATGCAAAACAATTTATATCTTATAAACCACAAGTCTAAAATTCACCAAATTTTAACACAACAGCGTCAACATCCAAAATATCATTTTTATCAAATTTCATAATTTTATAAGCATCCTAACTATTTATTTTTCTCAAATTTCAGTAGCCAAAATTCAGAATTCAACCTGCAGACAGCCTCTGTTCAACAATATATTTCTCCAAATCCAACTGTGGAACAATCACCAAATTTTAACTATAACTTCTACACATACATACCTCAAACATATCCAAAAATCAACGGTACAAGTTCAGCCAAACTCACCTGGACGGAAGAGAAACATGCTGCCCTGCTGAACTGTTTCTGCTACTATTCATTTCCTTCTCCTTCTTCCTTTCTTTCTTTCTTTTCATTTTCTCTCTCTCTCTCTCTCTTGATTCGACTGAAGAAGAAGAAACCAGAATTTTTCTTTCCAATTTTCCCTCATTTAACTCTTTTTAATTGGCTTGGTGAGTTGTGATTGGTGGAGAGTGCTTTGATGACATCATATGATGTCATAATTCCTATTTTCTTTCATTTTTCTTTCCTTTTCTTTTCTACTCATTTTTAATTTAATTTGTAGCAATATTTATTCACATTTTATGTCATAATAATTATTTACTTAACTGGACAAGTAGGTCAAAAATCATCTCTGAAGACGAAATAACCAAAATGGCCTCCGTTTGGCTTAACAGATTAAAATTGTCTGTACTGATTGAAAAATTTTTCTAAACATTTTCTTAACATTCTAATGCCATAGAAACCTCAACAACTCTTCTCTGGAGTCTCAAAAATTATTTCAAGAATTTTCTCTTGTGTTTAGGGCTTCTAATTGCGAAGACCGCAACTTCCCACTGGATTACCCATCGCTAAAACATCGGCTCATTTAACTTGGTTGTATTTTATTTCTAAAATTTTTCCTAAATTTTTCTTATTAACATTTGAGTTAATTATGTTTCCTCACTTTAGTTTAAATATTTTTCCATACGTTCTAACTGTCTGGACCGACACCGGTCACCGGAACAGTAGAATGTATGGAATAGATACAGTGGGGGTGTTACAAAAAATTTGAGCTTTAATTAAATTTTTTGTTAAATAAAAATTATTCACTTGAATTATATTTTTTTCAAATTGATTTCAATTTTATGCACATGCTAAGGAGAGCATCTAATTGCTTAGAGAACATCTATCTAAAGCCATTTTAATTAGAGAACATAAGCATAATTATAACTTTGGTAAGGATTATTTATTTATTTAATTTATAAATGATTCCTTATATCTACTTTCTCCAAAAATGTTGAATTTTCTTTTGAGCAAAATTTTTTATATTTGAAATACTCGTTAATATTTTAGAAAGATTAATTTTTATGTCGATAATTTTGGTGATGCTCTCTCTTTGGGACCTCACGTCATTTGCTGGAGGCGTCATCCAACGACATTGATGCTTTAATTTTGAGCGAAAAAAAATCCAAAGCCCAAATTAAAAATATAAGCCCGAACCAACTAAAAGTGGCAAACAAAGCCCATGGCCTTGAGATCAATTAAATTTTATTAATAAATTAATCTCTATTATTTAAATCAATCATTAATTGATTTTTAATTTAAAATAATTTAGTGTTAGGCATTTTCATTTGATTAAATAAAATTAGAAATTATATACTTGGTATAAAGAATGCTTCTTCAAAAATAATTAAAAAAAAAAAAAAAAAAAACCAAATTTGGGGGAAAAAAATCTCCTTTGAATAGATGATCATGGCTTCAAATAAACATGATAAGAACGGTTGCAAGTTTGCAACCATCAAACAAAACAACTAAATGTTTACAACAGGAAAGCCACAGATTCAGTGGATTAAAACAACCCAGATGGTTGATTCATTAGCCTTATGTTGAAGCTGTAGCTGCAACAATTGGATTTGAGTGAAGATTTTTACTGGAACCAAGTCTCCCACGCCCAATACCAGTCCTCTGCCCACTAAATCCCCTCCTAGCCTCTTCCATGTTAAGGCCTGATTCAGATACTGCATGCTTTTGAAATCCTGCTGGGTTCTTCTCATCCTCATCTCTAGTGTTTGATCTTGAAGTCCAGCGATCGGTTGAATCAGCTGAGTTTGGTTCCCATGAAGAGGTAGAATATCCCCAATTCTGTTGGCTACCACCCACAAAGCTGTTGCTGCCTGAGGATTCTTGCTCATCCATTTCTTCTACACATGATGTGCCACCCCTCCTCACTGTCACATACTTGTGGAAGCTTGGCTCCATTAAATCATCACTTACTAGGACTTCAGATTCTACAAAAGGATCTTTGGCCTCTGTTAGTTTTTTCCCAACAAGATTAGCTCCCATGGTGGTAGGGCTTCTTCTATCCTCGACAAATGCACAAGAAAGATTGGAGCTTGTAGTGGAGTTGAGATCAGCAACTGCTTCAAGAATGGAGCAGGCCTTGGTGACACACGGTGGAACTGAGAATGAAGGGGTTGTGGTGATGTTGTTCTTTTGGTGAAAATTCTGTATGTCTTCAAGCAATAGCGCAGTATATGATGGGTTGGGATTCAGCAAAGTTTCAGGATTGAAGTCTAGGTCTCGAGATCTCCTGGCTGACCTACTTCTTGTTAGTGTTTGAGGCTTAAAATCAGCTCCCGAGGCTACCAACGTGCTCATTGGTAGCTGTACTTTGGCCTCTTCCGCAATGACTGGTGCTTCTTTCACTATGTTGCTGCTTCCTCTGCAATTAGTCCCTTCAGCAACTGGCCTATTATTTGTCTCAGCATTTGGCTTCTGCATTTGAGCCTAAAAATAAGTAGGAAATATGCTTCTCAATTACACATTAATATGTTTTTGGCGGCCAATGCAGAAAGAAGATGCCATATACATGGAAAAAAGCAATAAAGAAAATAAAGGCATGGGAAATAATTTGAAAAAACCAAGGTATACCTGATTTACAACACTGATAGATTCCTTTACAGCTGCTTGTCCTTCAATTTCTTTGTTTCTGGTTTGTACTCTGCTGCCGCTATTGTTGTTGTTGACGCAGACAGTTTTGTTGTTGCCAGTTGCTTGTGCATAAGCAAGGGAATTTGGATCGATTTCACTCAATGGGTTTCTCCTGTAAGGAGATTGATCTGCTTTCCGTGAAGAATTGCGACTAAGTGATGGCTGCTGCTGATTATTCTCGTTAGAACCCTTAGCATTTGTTCTCGCTGGGGACTGAGAACGGGGAGATGCCGCACCCCTTGAACCAGCCAAGGCTGCGTCTCCAACATTTCTCTTCACAGAGATTCGTTTAATGGCGTTAGCCGTTTGTGATTCCTCGCCATTGTTGCTTCTATCCATTGTCAGGGAAGAAACTGTAGCAGGAACTGAGACCATTTTTCCAGGCCTATTACCAGTATTAGTTGTATTATTAGCATTACTAGTACCAATAGAATTAGCAGTTGGGGTAGTTTCTGATCTTCTACCCGGTGATTGACTCACTCTTCTCCCACTACTACTGCTACCACTTCCTCTCTCTCGACTGCCAGAGCGCTGCTCTCTTTCCCTACTGGGTGTCCTCCTCCTTCCTTGTGAAGAAGAAGAAGGAGAAGGCCTACGCGAATGGCGGTGTCGTTGGCGATGCTGCCTTCTCTCCGAGCCCGTCTCATCATTTTCATCATAATTGCAATTCGAGTCGCTGCCTCTCTTTTTGGCATCATAATTAGCAGTAGGAGCAACCTCAAGATCTTGGTCCTGGTCATTGTGATCCAAGTCGTAACTCCTCTTGTGACCGGAGTACTTCCTGCCAGAAGAAGCAGCCTTTCCGGCTCCAGAGGAATTGCTCCGGCTAAGCCTTCCACAATGTATGAGAATAGCATCCAGCTCCTCTTTTGTGCAGCTTGATGTCCTCACCACCATATTACTAACATTATTGCCCGTTTCAACGACATCTACACTTGGGTTAATGTTTGTACTACTAGGAATAGCAGGAGCAACCTTGTTTTCTTCTACTGAGGGCACATCCTTCTGAGGAGGAGGAGAGGGTTTCTCTCTATCATGGCTCTTCCTGTGTTTTATCACAAAAATCTCCTTCTTCACCAACCCTTCTTCTTCCACCGCTACTTGTTTCTTCACCTTCTCTTCCCTGCCTAGCTTCTCCCTAACTTTTACATCAGCTTCCCCTTTGAAAGCATTAGTATGACACAACTTGTCTGGACCTACTGCTTCCATAGCTGCAACAGAGACCGGGGCAGCTGCATTCAAAGAAGAACCCTTTTTCCTGCTTAAACAGCCACCCATGATTGGTGACCCAATACAACAGAGAATAAAAGAGATAGAGAAGGCGAAGCAATGGAATTTGAATTATAAAGACAGAATTAGCCCAAGATAATTGATTGCTCTTCCGCTCTTGTAATAGATAAGAGAGAGAGGGTGGGGTATACGTTGTCCCTGAAGACATTTTCAAAAGAGAAAGCTTTTGGTTATTAATACAGAGAGAGATAAGGGAGATAGAGAGAGAAAGGAAGAAAAGATTTCAAATTTTTGAGACAGAGGGCGGGCAGATCTGGGAAGGTCAAAAAAAAAATTGTAAAGAAAAGGAAAAGAACCGTTGGAGAAAAAGGAGAGCTCAGAGCCGTTGGATGAATGTTTACTGTCCTCACTAACTGATCTCCCGCAAAAAACCAAATTATTACGGATTTTTTTTTATATAATTGCTTAAAAAATTAACAAACATTCTCTTATAATAATTATTATTCTCGAATCTTTGCAATTTTTCTTTTTTTCATTTCAATTCAAATTTCTCCAACGGCTATCTCATCGTTCAAATAGCATTTTCTCAATTAAGTCTTTGCCCTGACCAGGAACGGTAACCTATCAGAGGAAAATTGCTTAGACCGACGCAACTACTATATTACATTGAGTTTAAGTAAAAGTTTTTCTCTTTGAATATATAAAAATTAAATTTCAATAAATAAAAAAATAATAATGTATCTCTCGAATGCATGAAATGACACCTCAATAATCAGTGAATATTATATGATTACGCAGATCACGCTTTTGCCATTAACTTTATTTAGTTATTTCTTAAAATGTCCATACTAATATATCTTTTCCCTTTCTTTATCTATCTCTCATAACCTTTGAGAGATAGAGATAGATTTGTAATACGATTGAATTGGTAACATAATTCACAAGAGGCCAACTGCACATTTCTTTTCGATTTGTGCACAACGCTTGTGTTTCTATTATTAATGTGCTGGTACTCCTCTCTCCCTGAGTTTACATTTTGTTGAATTATAAGATGTGATCTAAATCAATTGAATCCTATGTGATCAAATTGGTGATCATTATGACAAGAAATAAGAAAACATAAATTTAATCTAATTTATTTGTTTTCCTTAATTTGCTTTCCTGGTGACCATTTGGAATTTATAATACAGAAATTGTGGGTTCTTTTTCCCATGTTTGAGCTTGTGATGCTTTTGTTTTAATTGTGCAAGCACTGAAAGAAAGGAATTGTTTATCATGGAAATATGCACAAATGTGTAACGTATATTACCCCAAAAAAAAAAAAAAAAAAACCTTAAAATGTGTTTTAATCATGCTCAATTTGATCATGATTATTTTTTTGCAGGCTATTTTCATTTAAGGTATGGAAAATTCCAATGGGCCATCGGTGATGAAAGGACAAAATCCAATGTTACCTCCAAGAAGCCCTTTCAAAGTGATTTTTCCATGCCATTCTGATTTCATTTCTAGCCCTACTATAGACTCAAAAACCTCCAACAAGCTTGTAGAAGGAGAGGTGCACCATTATCGTGGCTCATCTGATGGCTATCTTTTAGAGCAACCTTCTTGGCTTGATGAGCTCCTTAGTGAGCCAGAATCACCCCTATGTATAGGGCATCACCGATCTTCAAGCGACTCTGATGCACTCTTGGGATCATCTTTAACAAGCTTAGATTGCCTTCCACCTTCAAGGGATACCACTGTAGATCAGATTTTTGAATCCTCTTTTCCACAAAAATCAGGAAGAAATGGTTCATCCAAAGTAAAGAAAAATCAAGAAGGTTCAAATGTCATCGGAAGTGATACCTCAAAAACTGCTACTGCCTCCAAAACTGATTCAAGGCGTTCCAAACAGTAAGACTTTGAACAAGTCTTGAAGTTTTGCAAGTTGTACTTATTGATGCAATTATCTATAATCCTTATTAATGCAGGCAATTTGGTCGAAGTGCCCGTCTGCGAAAACTTCAGTATATAGCTGAACTAGAAAGAAGTGTTCAAATTTTACAAGTAAGGATAAAAACTTGGAAGCTATAGCACAAAATAACCCCACAATGCTAGTCCCTTTATTAACATATGAGACTTGATACGTTCTTCATGTTACTTGTCTTATAGGCAGAAGGATCTGAAGTTTCAGCTGCACTTCACTATCTAGACCAGCAAGTTCTCATACTGGACATGGAAAATCGGGCTTTAAAGCAGCGTCTGGATAGTTTATCTCACGAACAACTCATAAAATATTGTAAGTATTTTTCTAGTGTTTTAAAACCATAAGCAACTACATATTCTTTTTTGGTATGTCAAAAATATATTTAAAGAAATACCTCGTGCACTCAAGACAGTCACTTAACTGCAACTATATTACTTGAACATGAAATTGGCGGTGGATACAGTGGAGCAGGATATGCTAGAAAGAGAGATAGCTAGGCTTCAAATTCTGCACTATCAACAGCAACAACAAAAGCAGAAACACAAGCAGAAGCAGAAGCAGAAGCAGAAGCGTCCTACACATTATCAATCCAAAAGTAGGGAAGTTGTATTGCAGTTGGCCAACCTATGTATATAGTGCCAAGGAAAGGAATTGGATCCTAGTAACATAATTAGAGGCTCTCTCCAAACTAGACTTTGGTAAATATAAGAAGTCTAATATATATAAATCCATATATGTATTTCATTTCCTTTTTTTTTAATTATTATTATTGATTAGGACCATACCTAATAGGGCCTTATTATTGTTAGATCTCTCTGTCCCACTTCTTTCTTTTCTATTGCTTGTTAACTATTCTAGGAATAGTAACTCTAATTATGTTATTGTATTTATTTATGTGGTAAAAAATGCCATTCAATATCCTATCCAAAGTGTTCAAAATGAGATTGTGGCACAAAGCCATTTCTTCCATTTTATCTAACTTATTAAGTCAGGGATAAAACAAAAAGAGGAGAATAGGATAAAAGTAGTTCTTAGGGGGTGTTTGGTGCAAGGTTAACAAAGGGTAATTGTTACTTTTGTAACTTTTAACTCCTCATTAATGTTATTTGAATACTTAAAAAGACTGTTGACTTTTAACCTCATTAATATTTATGCATTTTTTTCTTGAGAGTTAAATGTTAACCTTAGAGGGCTTAGGTTAATAATTACCCTCTTTAAAAGTTAAAACTTACAAAGGCAACATTTAACCTTTAATTTTTTAGCTTTCTACCAAACAAACTCTTATATCACTTTCAATTTATTGCTTTTAAAGTCAACTTTTTCCTATGTCCCTCTCTGCCCTTTCCTCACTTCCCTCGACTTTATAATTTTGATGTAAAATGTAAGGTTTTCCTACTCCAAATAGCAGAGCCATAGGCTTTAATTGGAGTATTTGACACAAATTGACAGCAACATGTTGCTGTATAGCCAAGAACTTGAGCAAAAGGCCCGCATAATATTGCTAAATCTGTGACAACTTGAACTCCTATCCTTTAGATTTGCTGCCTACTGGCTTTATCACACTTGGCATGAACCGTACTAAAATGAAAATCAAAATACTTACAAGCTTCCAGACCCTATTTGTGATGCTGATTCCCACATGTTTAAAGCATTTAAATTGAGAATATGATTGAGAAAAAGTGGTCAGTATCAAAACCTACTTTGAATATGCAAGAATATTTTAATTTTTCAACATTTGACTAGCACATTTTAACACCTATTAAAGGCTATGCACAATATGCTCAACAAATCTCCATTCCCACTGATTTTTAACAATCTAGATGGTGAAGGTAAAATGGAATAAAGAATAAAATTTTGAAAATATAGAAGCATGGAGAAAATATACCTTTACAGGCAAGTATAAATGCATATTTCTTACTTGTCTCATTCTCAACAAAATAATTAGAAATGGACTCAAAAACACAATAAAAATGGAAAAGTAGGCAAGAACATACCAAAATGATGCTCAACTTGTTAAAAGTAAGCAAATTTCTTTTCTCATATTGCAGTATACGCACCATCAAACTAAATCGACAGCACCAAAATACATCCCTCAACAGATGTAGCTTGGGGCGTGAGATTAACAGCAACTGCATTGTGATGATAGCACAAAACATAGCATAGTTCTACAGAAACTGCTACAGAGTCAGATTGTTGTCCTGAAAACCTAATTCTATAAGACTGAACATGTCCAGCAAGGGTAATTCAGTTTCACAATTCATTGCCACGCTAATACAGGATAGAGAAAAAGAGATCATCATTTACCTCAAGTACATATCGTGGATCTTCTGAAATTTTGATGAAATTATTCAGCTAGTTTTTCTGATCATCACGACCTACAACATTACTCGAAAATTTTAATAGACGGGAAGCCCAGCAACAAAATTGAGAAAGCCACAAATGTAAGAAACAAACTTTGCCAGTTCAACACTGTTAGATGATTTAGATGAACAGGCATTTGATCAAGAAACAAACAATGACCCTAGAGCACTGAGAACACCCCCTTCAACAAGAAACCAATTCAACAGTGTCATCATTGTAGATAAACAACCCTTTACTAAGAAATCAATCCCACTAACATAAATTAATGAAAGAAAGCCTGAAAGATGCAAAACCATCCACTTGGACTCCTTATGCCTTGCAGGGTGAGATTGCATGGTTTCACATAAGAAGTTCTGAATTGGTAGACGGATGCCAAACTGTTGAAAACAACCAAGAATTCCCACTATATAATTATATTCCTTACATGAAGAAACATACGTGCGGGATTTCAGACATCCAGAAAACCTAGCATGCCTCAGACACCATATAGCTTGTAATATTGAACTACTCAATAACTTCAGTGTAGAAGCAAGAAGATATATCTTGGGGGCCTATTTGCCCTTTTTTGAGAAATAAAGTGCCTTTTATATCATCTGATGAACATCCCAGTATTATGCAATTTAAAATTGATAAAATCTCATCTTTATAAGATTCATAAAAAAAAATGCATGGTTTCTCCGTCACATTTGCAACAGAGACAGCCAACAGGTCAGAATTTGTTCCAGAGTCACATAAACATGAAGCCCACAAATTTTTTGATTTGGCAATTAGATGACGTAATTTGTCCATTGTGGCTTGCAGAAGAAAAAGATTCAAAAGTCAGCTGACTACTACCAAGCAACATGATATGTCAAAAGACCCATTACCAGCCAAATTATTGCTATCAACGTGCAAACTAGACATGTGTCTGGTGTACAATACAACAGACCTTTTTAATGCTGTTGAGTATAAATCCATCAATCGAACATCCAGCATAATATTCCCAGAAGCTGTGCAAATATCAATTTCAGAAACCAATAAAATCAAATCTGCCTGAAACATTTTCAGAGCAGAAATCATAACAGGGTTGAGAAGCAAAGACAAGGCTGCTGGCAAGCTTATTTCAGGAATTCTAAAGTCATCCTTTCGACACCAAAATAATCTGTTGATAAAATTTACAAATGCTCACTCATTAGAAGCTCATAGAATAAAATGAAAATCATCTCCAACACACATCCAAGGTTACCATGGCCAAAGTGGAAGTTAAATTGCATTTCACTTCTAGAATATGCAGAATCAATCAATATAAAGTACTTTCTCAATGATTTTTCCACCGCATTTTACTTCTGGAATATGCAGAAACAATCAACATAAGGTACTCTCTAAATGATTTATGCACCAAAAGCTCATCTGCAAACACCTAAAGATAATACTTCAACATTAAGTTGGGTTTGTAGAACATGTCCGCAGGTATACGGAATCGCACAAGTAATAAAGAGTGAGTAATATATAGTTCCCACAACGATTGTCTTTAATTGCCAAAATTTATGTTAATTTTTCTAATATCTAGACTATCAAATTGAATTAAATTAAAGAAATTAAAATTAAACTAAAAATAAAATTAACTAAAATTAAGAAATTAACTAGAAAGAGCAAATAAAACTTTGGGATTAAAACCAAGTAAAAAAAATGGCTAGGGATATTGATTTCACTTAACCCAATAGGTAATCTCAATTAATTTTGTCAAATAATCAAATTTAACACTCTTGCAAGGGTTAATAATAAAAAACATTTAATAATCCCTCCCGAGCAACATCAAACCTTCTAGTTAATGAATTAACCCCTATTTTCTAATAGAGTGTTACATACTATAGAAGAAAGTATAATAGTAATAGGAAGGGAAATATTGACGGGAAAGGAAGCTAGAGTGTATAACTGATTCTGTAACAGAATTGGTAACTGTTATGTTTGACTTTAGAGAAAGTAGTAATTGAGTTGAGATATAAATTCTCAAACAAGCTAATTTTGTAATTCATTTAAGAATTATCAAAGAACTAATACTTCTCAATTCTCTCTCAACTATTTCTCTGTTCTCTTTCTCTTTCTTCTCTAATTTTTCCCTACTTCTCTCATAATTCTCTGTTAGGATTCCTTAACCCTAACATAGAGAGTTACTCAATTAATTAGAGTATTAAGAGAAGATTATTTTACAAAATCCCATAGACTCAATCTTAGTTTCTACTCTCAATTAAAATCTATGATAGTTGCTATAAAATCAAACTCATAATCTTGTTTTCTAACCATAGATTACAAATCTAAAAATCATTCAAGCATTTGGCCAAAATACCCAAAAACATTAAACACAAAGTAGCAACTAATAACAAAGTAGAAAAAATTAAATCAAAGTCTAGAGATTAACATCAAGTCAAGCTACATCAAAAATCCCTAGTTAAAAGATTTAGCCACTCATAATATCAAAAACAAAAACAAAAATTTTCAAATTAAAACCCAACATTATCTCTCAACAATGATAATAGAAGAAACTAAGATAAAGAAATGAAGAAACTAAGATAAAGAAATGAAGAGAATAAGAAAACTCTAAGAAGAAAACTCTATTGTTAATGCCAATGTCCTCCTTCAAGTTTTCCCAAATCTCTTCTCTTGAGTCTCTTTCTTTTTCCCAAATTTTGAGAAAAAAGTAAGTGTTGAAAACCCCCAAACCTGTTCTCCTCTCCATCCTCCACAAAAAACCCTCTTAACTAACTCTTATTTTGGCCCTTCTTATCCTTTTGACGAGTTGTCAAGGACTGATTGGGTGAAAAAGAACTAGAAATAACATTTCCCAGGCATATTGTGCGCCTCTGATGATTCTCCAAGGTAGGCCATGTGCCTTTTTACATCTTTCAAGCAAGCTGTGTGATTTGGCCTAATCTCACAAGCAGACCATGAGATGCACGGCCAAAAAAATAACTTCACAATTTTTCTCTTCTTATGACTTGTTTGTGGGATTTCTTCAATTTTCATGGTCAGGGTGTGAGATATATTGCTTGAAACACTCAATTTAACCTTCAAAATTTATTTTTCTCTAATTTTTGACACTAGAAATCTCTTTTAAGTCAATCCTTGCAATAAAATAATAAAAAGTAATTAAATGAAATAAAATAAATTTGAAACTAAATACTCTAAAAATATTAACAAAAATTAACTAAAAGACGAAAATTGATAATATAGAGATAAATAAAAACTATATAAAAGAGTTATGTATCAATTTGCTTCAAGGTAACTCTCATAAAAATTGCATACTTCTAACAACAAAAAAAAAAAGCAAGAAAAGCGGCATAGAATGAAGACAAATGCCTTTAGAGAAATAGGCAATCCTTTAAAATCCTAGCAAGAATCATGCACCGTTAGTACTAGCCTAGCATTGAGAATTCATGATTCACGTTCAATAGAATATAGAGATGAACAACACAGCAACCGGCAAAAAAATTAAGAGAAAAAGGTAGGTAATGCCATAGCTCTAAGTAGTTCAATGAAATCACCTGATAGTTATTGATACACCAGTTCATTTCATTTATGTTAAAACTCAACTTAACTCAACTCAATTAAGCTTTTATCCCAAGAATTTGGGGTCGGCTATATGAATTCTTTTTCTCCATTCTAAAAGATTTTGGGTTAAATTTTCGGAAATGTGTAATGCTTCTAGGTCATATTGTACTACTCTCCTTCAAGTCAGTTTAGGTCTACCTCTTCTTTTCTTTCTATCCTCTAACCTAATGTGCTCTACTTGTCTAACTGGAGCCTCCGTATGTCTACGCTTCACATGACCAAACCACCTCAATCTCTCTTCTCTCAACTTATCCTCAATTGGCACCACTCCTACATTTTCTCTAATACTCTCATTACGGACTTTATCTAGTCTAGTATGACCACTCATCCACCTTAACATTCTCATCTCCGCAACTCTTATATTAGACACATACAACTCCTTTAGTGCCCAACACTCACTACCATATAACATGGCCGGTCGTATGGCTGTATGATAAAATTTTTCTTTCAACTTATTAGGAATTTTGCGATCACATAAAACTCCCGTGGCACTTCTCTACTTCAACCATCCAACTTTAATCCTATGACTAACATCCTCCTCACATCCCCTATCTACTTGAAGGATTGAGCCGAGATATTTAAAGTAATTACTTTGGGGCAGTACCACTCCATCCAAACTAACTCTTTCCCTATCACCAGTTCGGCCTTCACTGAACTTGCAATGCATGTATTCTGTCTTCGTTCTACTTAACTTAAAACCCTTTGACTCTAGAGTACTTCTCCAAAACTCTAGCTTTCTATTTACTCCTTCTCGCGTCTTATCTATCAGAACTATATCATCTACAAACATCATGCACCGAGGGATACTCTCTTGTATATGTTTCGTCAATTCATCTAAAACTAATGTAAAAAGGTAAGGGCTTACAGCTGAACCTTAGTGTAATCCAATTGAGATAGGAAAATCTCGTGTCCCCTCCCATTGTGCGCACAATAGTAGTTGCTCCTTCATACATATCTTTCAACACTTGTATGTACCTAATAGATACGCTCTTTTATTCTAACACTCTTCATAAGACATCTCTTGGAACATTATCATAAGCCTTCTCCAAATCGATAAAAACTATGTGTAGATCTTTCTTCACATCTTCATTTATGTTAAAACACTAAAATAAAATTTGGAATCTAGAAAAAATTAATCACTCAACAGAACCTGACAAATCTAGAGGAAACAATACCCTAAATTTTGGGAATTTCTTCCAAAACAAAATCTATGAAATAAAAATCTCTATTCCAAAGGAAACAGTTGCAACTCATAACATTTTAAGCACAACATAGTTGTATCATGGTCCCAACATGATTGGTGGATGTTACCACTATTTGTATGTGATCTAAATAAGATTGTAACACCAGAAGAAATAAGAGTGCAAATCAAAATTTCAATAAACAAACTACAAGCAAGAAATTGATCATGGAAGTTGGTCCAATTCACATGTGGTAATTGACAAACAGATCAGTGAATGGTGGAAAGGAAATCATTGTAACTTAAAACAATTTACATTTATATAAGCTATAGGCACATTTAGGATATATATTTGCTATCAGAATCGCATACAGCAAAGTCATTTGAATGTGATAGCATACCTATCATTTTTTTTTTTTTTTGTCAAATTTGTGAACTGAAGAAATATGGGAACTGGATGAATGAATTCATTGAATACTCAAGCGTTTATATAGAGAAAGATGGAAAATCTAGAAACTTCTTTGCTACTTGTAACTAACTAACTTTGCCAGCTCATCTGTAACTAATTCATCTGGCCTAACAACTGAGCACGTGCACGGGAAAGCTCCTCACGTTTGATTGCTTCACTGCTGCACACCATTTTTATTAAACTAAGCTTCTTTTTATTTGCCATGTGCTCCATTTCACTTAATCAGCTGCGCACCATCTAATAACTTAATAGTCGAATACATAGTAGTTCATAGACTTGACTAATTTAGTTAACCCAAATAGTTCAAACTGCATGTCTTTTCCATTTGTGTGTTATATTGTTCAAATAAGTTCCAGCACAATATAAAACCAATGCAAAGCTGAAGTAAGGGTTGCTACTTGCTACTCACCAATACCTTACATATAAGACTTCCAAAACATCATTTACTTTCTTTTAAGTGCTACTCTAGGAAATTCAAACCGGGAGTCACCTATACAAAGTTGCAAGTTATTACAATTCAAAATCACAACAGTATTTCAGATTGATAAAATCCAGAAGGGGGGAACTGCAGTGTTCTGGGAGAAAAGACTTCATTTAATGGACAAAGTCAAAGATGCAAGTTTAAGCATATCTCTTGGACCAGTAAGGGAAAAAATCACTAACATAAGTAAAAATTTTAGAAGGAGTCATAGCTATAAATAAAGAAGGGAAATAACAAATTTTGAAAAATTAAATATTACCTCAAGCACGGGATAAAAGTGGATGGCACAAACCAGGAAAATTCCAAAAAAGATGGAGAAGAGACAAACTCTTCAGTATCATTGGCAGTACAATCACCGTTAACAAAAGCACATTCAAGAGAAATTAACCTCTTAAAAGTTACGGTACTTCTCATTTCCAACACCACTTAACTCAACAGTAATTGATCTGCTAAGTAATAAAGAATTCTACGCCTTTCTATGAGAAGACTTTGGTTGAATGCCATCAAAATTAATAATACCATCATTTGCTCTAAAAACAGTTGGCTGATAACAAAATCTGACTTCTAAAGAATCAAATGACGGGACTGGACCCAATTTTGCCATTAGAACTTGGTGCAATGAGAATGGAACTTTGTTTGATTTTGTAATAAATACCGGTACAAGACCTGAAATTGGAATTGCTACACTAGGAATCACAAGAAAAATGACTGGAATTGCAATAAACAATGACTGGAAATTAAAAGAGAAATTGTGTTTGAGTTGATTTGTTGTCTTGTTAGATAGTTTAACTGGCAGAGCTGTTGTTGTCAGATTTGTTGAGACCTTCTCACATTTGCAGGTCCTTTATTTCTATAAGAATCTAAAAAAATTTAATGAAAATAAATCATTAGCCTAAAATTAAATTTAATGCCCAAATTTAATTTTTAGCACAAACAAACGTGCAACATCTCATCAGCAGCACTAATTCTTCCCTCTTTGCCCAAGCATTTGTAAGCAAGGCAGCTTGACAGGAACCCCGTGTAGAAGAAACATCATGTAACTCCTCAAATCTCCTGTCGAGTTCTTTAAACAAAATAGCAGAAAGATCGTAAAAGGCTTTACAATACAATTGAATCCACATGTATCCAAGTGCTTATCTGGATAACTCAAAGCAGAATCGAAACTAAGCAGAATCAAAACTAGCCCGACTCATGGCAGGTTAGTTCAAAGACAAATGGACTAGCATGGCATACAATATTTTCACGTTTGCTGAAATTAGGGAAAATATATAAGAACAATAGAAATTGGCAGGTAATACAATAGCAGATAGTTAAAACCCATAAAAATTTCACAGAGCCTGCCAAGAGTGTGAAGGATACTCAGGGAAATACGTCTGGAGATTGATCTTAAAAGAGTTGGAGCAATATCTTCAAAATTCTATACCCAAGGGAAGATTTCTGGGCTTCACACTGGACTGTTGTAGTTCGTTATCTCGCATTTGGTCCATTAACTGAACTTCCCATTTCCAAATTAAATTCAAGTTTTACCCTTTGTTTGTATCTTAACTTGGCAGAGGAAAATGAAGGTAAATTAAAGAAGCGACATGAAGAGAAAAAGAAACTAAATAAAATTTATTTCTAGTCTATTTGATAGTAGAGTTAAATTACATTGATATTAATTTTATTTCTTGTCTATTTGATAGTTATAATATAATTTTTCAAAAAAATAAATTATATAATAAATAAAATATTATAAATTGAATTTAAAACTATATTATCTACTAATAATTAATATCAAACTTCATAATTTTAAAATAAATTAATAGCAGTAATTATTGTTGATAAACAAATAACAAAATTTTTAAACAAATTGTTAGTGAGAAGTATATTTGATAATAAATTATAGGTCTTTACTATTTGATTATCAAATATAAAAAAAAAAATCATGTTTAAGACCTTTGCAGTCCTTTAATTACATTTATAAAATTTATAAGAATACATCTAATATAAACTCGATCTCATTACATTAAATATTCATGTTGAGATTTATGTAGAAATAATTGCAATGTATATAACAAATGCATGAATTTATAAGTAAATATTTAATGTTATTAAATTTATCTTTATATGAGTTTGAACTCTGCTAATTACACTTAATTTATAAATAATTTGTTTTTAGTAAATTCATAAATAGTTATTATTCTTTAATCCGAATATTTAACCGGCAATACCAATTTTAAATATATAATAAAATATATTTTTATAATTAATAAATTTTAATTTAATAGTGTTGAAATTATATTCAATGTGATCAAAGTATTATTATGAAATTTGATTAGACATCAATAATTTTCTTTTAAAAAAGAAAGTTATATGTATTTTTTTTTTTTTTAAGTATTGGAAATGGAAGTGTTAACATTGGTAAGATTTTAACCTATGCTCCTATTATGATCTCATATTACTACTAGATTAGGGAATTAATAATAAGTTTTATTCGCAAGGGATTCAATAGGTCTACTAACAAATAGTGGAT
This sequence comes from Hevea brasiliensis, assembly GCF_030052815.1. Taxonomy (NCBI): domain Eukaryota; kingdom Viridiplantae; phylum Streptophyta; class Magnoliopsida; order Malpighiales; family Euphorbiaceae; genus Hevea; species Hevea brasiliensis. Next base: position 60,678,313 of record NC_079508.1, read on the forward strand.
GACACAATAAATACTAACTTCTCTAATTATTGCTATTGGAGATACATGTGAAGAAATAATTAAAAAGGTTGTATTTGTTAGGAAATTAGGATTTCCAATAGTAATGCATGACTAATTAACTAGGAAATTTTTCGTAAATACTATATTGGCTCATTATTACCGAGATAATAGTTTACTTTTTTACATTCACCTTACAATGTATCCAGTTTTTGATAAATAAAAGGATCATAATATGCATTTTTAGTGTACTAGTCAAGGCCTTACATCTGTTTGATAGAGATTTTGAGAGAATTTATTTATCTTATAAGTCAGTTAAATACATTTAATAAGTAAGATAAGTTATGTTATATTGATTTTCTTTATAATTTATAAAAATTACTTAAATTAAGGCTCCGTTTGTTTTCATGAAAAATATTTTATGTGTTTTTTAGTATTTGGGATATCTAGGAAAATGAATCAACGAGAAATATTTTTTCGATCAAAGGGAAAATTAAATAATTTTTAATGAAAAATAATTTTTTTTTTCAAAAGAGAAAAATATTTTTTATTTTTTAAATTTTGATAATTTTATTAAAATGTGAAAATATTTATACATATATGATATAAATACATATAATTAATTTAACATTACAATTAAATAATGTAAATTTTTTTCATAAAAACACTTATTAGAAAATATTTTTTATGAATGGAAAATATTTCCTATATATAAGTTATTTTCTACATAAAAAAAAGTCTAAGTCATAAATTATAGATAAGATACTCATCATTTATAACTTATTAACTTATCTTAAAACTACTATTTAATCAAGTAAAATATTATATTAAAATAATAATTTTTAAAAAATTAATACTATCCTTATTTTTAACTATCATAACACTTAATTATATATAATTTTTTATTATTTTAATAAATTAAATTATTTTTAAACACTTTTTAACTAAATAGTTAAACTATTTAAAAATTATTTAAATAGTATTATTAAATAATTAATTATTTTTTTTAATTCTTTTATAAGTTAAAAATATATTTTAAATAAAAAATTAAAAATAAATAGTTAAACCAAATACTTCTTCGAATTGAATACTCAATCATAAAATAATATTGTCTCATCATTAGGCTAAATATTTTTTCTTTTTTTAATGGATAGACTAAATAAATTAATTAACTATTATGTGAAAGTTTTTTTTTTTTATTTTAAATAGGCCTAACTAGTTAAATAATAACAAGTAAACAATACTGAGATATAATTTTACCTATTTAACAATTAAAGTTTTATTAGGAAATTTGAGAAGAATGACTTAAATTTGAGTTTATAAAAAATGGATAAATGATATATCTTCAACTGCAAGCAACTAAAATTTTTTATTCAAAAAAATTAGCAATGGGCTTTTTGAAGGTATTTTGTAATACCCTCACTTTAGTTAATCTGTGCATTCAACTATTTCGGTAATTAATGTAAGTCCAGATAATCAAAATGTCTGTAACTATATATAAAATAGAGTGAGGAGTCATAAATAGACAAAAATAATAGTAAGAAAAATTTTAAAAATAAAATACAATAAAGTTAAATTAGCCGATGCCCGGTTGATGGGTGACCCTAACGGGAAGTAGCGGTGAAGACAACTAGTAACCCTAAACCCGAGGAGAGTCTTATGAAATAATTTATGGGATGACAGAGAAGAGTTACGGCACCCTAGGTAGTATTAGAATGTCAAGAAAATGCTTAGAAAATTTATTCACTCGATATAGACAATTTTAGTCTTTTAAGTAAAATGAATGGCATTTTGATCATTTCGCATTCAGAGACGATTTTTGACCAACTTGTCTAATTAATTAAATAAATTATATGACATAAAATATGAATAAAAATTGATAAAAAATAAATTAAAAATGAGTATAGAATAATATAAAAGAAAATGAATTAAATGGGACTTATAACATCACTATGATGCAATTAAAAACTCTACACCCAATCACAACTTGACAAACTAATTAAAAGAAGATAAATACATATAAAATGAGGTAAATTAAGAAATAAATTCTGCTCATCTCTTCAACCATTTTCGGCAGCCACTCCCATCCCTCTCCATCTCCATTAAAACTTTCTAATCTCTCTCTTCTAAGCCTTAATTTCTCACCACAAAACCTTAAGTTTCTTTCATTAAAACTTGTCTACACCTCTTGGGCAAGTGTTTGGCAGCCTAGAGAAAGAAGGAAAGTGTAGGAAAAATTGAAGATTAGCCAAGAAAATTTTGTTCAAAGAGGTTAGTATTTTGTTCAAAGAGGTTAGTACCTAACTCTTGCTTTCTTTCTTCTTTAAAAGTTAAAACTAAGTTGAATGAAGGTAAAATTTCATGAAAAATTATATAAATGATGCATCAATGAAGGGTTGGATTTTTGGCCAGCTTTATGGGAGTGGTAGTTTGATGGTTTTTGATAGATTTGAATAGTTTAGAAATTGTGTTTGATGTGTAAAAATCAATTAGAAATTGATTAGTATGCCTAATGTGATATGTGTTGTGTAAATCTTGAATTGGAGTTAGGGTTTGATATAAAAATTAGGAATTTAATGATATATTGATAAATTGTTAATGATGAGACCAATTATGAACTAATTGAAGTGCATGGAATGTGAATTATGGATGGTAGTAGTATGAGAATGTGGTATTAGGAGTGTTGTTCCTGTGTAGGGAATTTTGAACCTATGAGTCCAGTGTGTTTAAATGAACATAAGTAGAGCTAGACAACTCCAATTGGTATGAGACCAATTGGAGATGAAATTTAAGACCTTAAGCCACATTTTTTGTAAATAAACCATACCCAGAAAACTAACTTAAGTTGCTCTAAAAATTGACATAATCTGGGTAATATACATACTGCCCTGAAAAATTGACCAAATGAATTGGCTATACCTTAGTTTAAAAATATTCAAATGACCTGAATCTTACATCAATGGAAAGATTAGGCAATTTAGAACAACTTTCATAAAGAACACAAACTCAAATTCTGAACTTAACCAATTCAAATTACTAATCCAAATTAGGACACCAAATCTAGCAGAACCAAATTTGCCCAGAAAATCTGGGTAAGGACCAATCCGGCAAGTTATGGTAAATTGACCATAACTTGAGCTACAAAACTCAAAATGGAGTGATTCAAAAAGGAAATTAAAGAAGACACATAAAGGAACAACTTTAATAAATAAAAGTTTGCCAAATTTTCACTGCAGCTTAGACCAATGGAATAGTAAATATAGGACATAAAAACTGAATTTTTGAAAATACTTCTAGAATGCTTTGATTTGCAATTGGCAATCAATGCCAACAAACTTATAACCTAAAATGTGGTATAAATATGTATCAAACATTTGTGTACATATTATGAATTAAAAAGTCAACCTTTGAAGGGAAATGATCAAGTGAATAGTAACTACCAAAAACTTAAGTTGCTAATGGGGTCAATGGTACCACACTTAAAAGATTTAATGTATACCTAAATTATGAGAATATGTAGATGGGAATTGTATTTTCATCACAAATAGAACTTAGGAAACATTGTTAATATATTTTGAAATGTGGTTTGTAAATCAATATAAATAAAAATGTTGAACTTAGGGACATGTGAAATGATGTAATAAATTAGATAAGGAATTAAAAAGAAAAAATAGATGATATAATTGATAAATTGTGAATTGTATAAATGAGATTAGATGAAAATGAGTCTAGATATTATACTTCTATTAGGAAATAAAGTTTAGAATGTTACAACAAATATATATAATGGAATATATAATGAAATAATTGTTATAAATTGTGATCATATGAATAACATAATGAATGAATAAATGAATCATGTTAATGTATAAAATGAGACATTAGTTCTCATTATTGTAGAAAGAAAAAGTATTTTGAGTATAATGGTATGTGAGAACCATTGTTGTGAATTGTGATCGACACAAAGAATATAATAAATAAATAGATGAATTATGATGAAGGTAAAATTTATGTAGAAATGTATTTTTAAAATTTATACTTCTATTAGGAATAGAATTGAAATGTTATAAATTATAATTGAAATTTGTCATGAAACAATGAAGTCATAAAATACAATATATTAACATTTAATGGTACTAATATGCCTATGTATTACCTAGACACGTGTGTCAGATTGGATAGATTGGCATGCCAATAAGGTATTGTTTTAGCAGTATTGCGTAAGGCTTTATACTTGTATTCATGGCTTTATGCCCGCACTCATGGCTTTTATGCCCGATTATATGTTATTATGATTTTTTAGCCACAATGACTGCATATGTGGTTGACGTTTTACATCCCATGATATGACGGCCTGAGGCACCGCGGTGTCCAGTGCCAATGACCTGTTATCCAGTTTAGTCAGCCTGTCATAGGTTACATGGGCAGTGTAAATTATTAAAATTATTCAGAAATATTAGAAATTAAAAATATTAAAAAGTGTTGAATGAAATGAGAAAAAAAAAATATTAGCAATGGAAACATAACTGAATCAAGTAGCACAAATGAAATTTTCAGAATTGTAAGAACCGAAAATACAATACTCCTATAATTAATTTGTATATCTAATATTATTACTGTATAAACTCAGCACTTCCAAATAGGGATAAAATAGAATATAAGATAGTTGATATTAGAAACATTACACCAAATTTAATTGATACCCGAGAATCTAAATTATACTTTAAAATTATACTTCAGTCTTTCTTATTTGTATATATTATTTTATTTTATTGTTATATTATTGCACCACTAAGCAGAAATGCTTAGCGTGATGGATTTGTTTCCTTCGCGCAGATACTGAAGCTAAAACTCAGTGGACATTTTACTGGAATTTTTAGAGTTCAGATCTGCAGAAGTGTCAGAAGTGTTCAAGTTATCACCTCCTCAGATAGGGCTCACAAAAGTTATTTTATGTATTTACAATTAGTTATTAATTGTAATGTAAATTATGGTATTATAATTAATTGTATATCATATAAATTATGAATTTATGAAATTAGCTTATAAATCATGTAAATTATGAAGTTTGAGAATTTTGATACATAAATTGAGTATGAATGGACATGTATGCAAGTGAGTTGCAAGAATTGAATGTGTGATGAAATGATGATGAAAATAACAGATGAGATTTTATTGTAAAAATATTATTGAAATTTCAAGCAGATGAATAATGAAATACGCTAAATGATAATAGAAATAAGGGAAACTCCGCTGGTTTCTCTGTAGAAAAATAATTGATATTAAAAATATAACGAAACTAAAATTTTTAAAGGAATAAAGTAAGATAAAATAGGGTGCTCCGGCGCCGAGTGTGATATGCCTTGCTCGACTACACTGTAGTCGGGTGAGGGATGTCATATATTTTCCTCCATTTAATAATTTTTTTTATAAAAATAGTTATTTCCTATTAATATTACAATAAATCTCACAATTAAATTTGATTTTGATGTATATTGATTTATGTAATTTTTTTAAAGATAAATAATAATTAATTAAATTATTCATGATTAACAACTATACATGGAAGTGGATAAACAAAATAAATAATTGAAATATATATATGAAATTGATGTAATTATTTTTTTAAATATACAAAATTAGCTACAATAGAAATAATAATTATATTAAAATTAAATAAAAAAATAAAAAATACTTGTTATGGTCCTAAAAGAATTTGCATTGAGATAATATCATCACCTTTTTGCTTCTAAACCTTTTAAACAATTCTTATGAGCATGGTAATAATACACATGTGCAAACGGATACCAAGTTCCGAAAATAAGGAAATGTGTCAGGGGCATTTTAGCAAATAACTATAATAATCACCATAATATTATTATTTAAAAACACTTTCGTATTTAGCTTAAGACCAATTGAATTGCGCCACAGCAACAGATATTTCAGTCAAATACCAAAAAAAAAATCCCAGTCACGGTAATAGAAGCAAAAATAAGAGCAATGGATTTAGTTCAATAGCGAATATATTATTACAATAATACAAATAAATCGTTTTTCTCATTTCTGTGTGTTTTTTTTTTTGTCTTCTTTTGTTGGTTTGGGGTCTCCACAGTCCATTTCTCTTCAAAGACTCCATCTTTGTCTTCACTCTCTTCAACCTCCTCTTTCTGAGCACTTTAGCCATCTTGGACTCAGAGGGGTCTTTGCTCTCATCCTCTCTCTCTCATGGGATCTCTGAATCTTTCTCACCGATAGACGACTGGATAGAGAGAAAAGGGAAGAATCGCAGAAACAAGAGTAAAAGATCGAGGGTTTTTGTGAGAATTATTCTTTCTGATTTGTTTGTTACCTCGAATTGGGAAAAGGTTGCAGACCCATCTGTTTCCCTTCAGGCTTGAACTCATTGAAAAGCTCTCGAATCCCCCACGTTAGCTTTTCCTGCTGATTTGTTTTGGGTACCCGTACCGCAGAACCACAGCAATAGAAAGTCAATCTCCAGACAGTCACAGCAATAGAAAGTCAATCTCCAGACAGTAAGGTAAACCCCTGGACGTTTCTATTTATTATGCTGAGCAAAAATTATCTCATCCATTAACTTGTGGGTTGAATAGCTTTGAGTGGATACCCGGGTGTTCAATTCATTCATATGTGAGACATTAGATGTTCAAGGCGTTAAAGCTTACATGGGTAGGTGGAAAATGTTGTCTAAATTGGGGGAGTGTTTTCTGCTGTTGTGATTGGGATAAGTGGTCTTGGTGTTTATGGAGTGATTTGTGATGATTTGACTCCTTATAAATGAGTTAGGAAGCGATATGTGATGATTTGATCCTTGATATAGTCGTTCCTTTGTGTCATTACTGTTACGTATATTGAGAAATTATTCAAATCTATGTTCAAAATTTTGGTTTTGATGGAAAAACTTGTCTTTGTTGGATAGAAGTCCTAAACAATTCAGTATAAATTCTGAAAGTTTGATCGCTTTATTTTTACTAGTATATTGTTTTCATAAGCATTTAATTGTATTGTTTTTCTTCTTACTGCTTCCTTTATTCCTGTGATTGATTGTTTAAGTGTTTTCTTTAAAGAATGATTTTGGGTCGCATTAAGACTATTATGTATATTGAACTGAAATATTTGGTTTAAAGATGTGCACAGGCTGGCTCTTTGCTTGCTAATTGTGTTCTTTGTGTTCTCTTGTTGGTTTTTACTATTAACACTTCAAATAATTTACTTGAGCGATGCTTGCACCATTTCTCTATTCCAAATTTTGCTTTTATGTTGATTTGGGTTACTTATGAAATTGACACAATTTTTGTTTAATTTAGCTCTAGTGTTATGTTTATACGTCTTGCAATTGAGTAATGACTTCTTCTTAAAGATCTTTCATGGGTTAATATTGTTTATATTCGTATGATTGACTTTTTATGCTTCTGGGTTTGCAAGGATTTGGCTTAGAGTTTGCTGATTTTATGTTTCTAGTGCATAACATCAATAGCCAACACTTAATAGTGTTTTCTTCAGAATGTTTTATACAAAGAAATGATCTTTTTATGGGGTTCGTTTTCATTTCTTTTTTGGAAGCTTATGTTGTTATCTTCTCTTTTCCTTTTTCTTCTTTTAGGGTGTTTAACTGTGAATTTATATTTTGTTGGGTCGTGTGGTAGGAATGTCTCTGTTTTGTTGTTTCCTCATGTAAGGCTTATGCTAAGATGAAACCTATATCAAGTAGTTTGGTATTCAGATTACTGTATTTTCTTAAGCAAGGGCTTAGATGTATATGTTATTTAGAAGGTTAGAGGGTAATTATGCATGTTGCTTGTTGATAATGATGTGCTGAAAGAGCTATGATTGGTTTTGGTTTCAGGGTTTTCTGAAGACAATAATTTCGTCCTGGTTTCTGATGCTGAAGAAATAAGTGGACTTTTTGAGGTTTTGCTTTTGATAGAGGAACATGTTGGAAGGAGGTCCTAAATTTCCTGGAATTATTGACCTAAACAATCATGATAACAATTATCATGATTTATCACAAGGATTCTATCATAAACTTGGTGAAAATTCCAATATGTCAATTGACAGTTATGATAGCTTGCAAACAAGCAATGGTGGAGGGTCTGTTGCAATGTCCATAGAAAGTATTGGGTCAAATGATTCCCACACTCGCATTTTGAATCACCAAGGACTTCGGCGGCGTGCTAATGACAACTACTCTATTCAACAGAGTGTTAACCGTAGAGGAAGAGTCCCACATGCTTTGAATGATGATGCACTGGCTCATGCGCTAATGGATAGCAATTGCCCAACAGAGGGCCTTGAAAATTTTGATGAGTGGACCATTGATTTGAGGAAGCTTAATATGGGTACAGCTTTTGCACAAGGTGCATTTGGGAAACTCTACAGAGGAACTTACAATGGTGAGGATGTTGCCATCAAAATCTTGGAGAGGCCAGAAAATGACCCAGAAAGGGCGAAGTTGATGGAGCAACAATTTCAGCAGGAAGTTATGATGCTTGCCACATTAAAACATCCCAACATTGTTCGATTTATTGGTGCTTGTCGGAAACCAATGGTGTGGTGCATAGTTACAGAATATGCAAAAGGAGGTTCAGTGCGTCAGTTTTTGATGAAGCGGCAGAACAGGGCAGTGCCACTAAAATTGGCAGTTAAGCAGGCGTTGGATGTTGCAAAAGGAATGGCCTATGTTCATGGGCTTGGTCTGATTCATAGGGATTTAAAATCTGACAATCTTTTGATTTTTGGAGATAAATCTATAAAGATTGCCGATTTTGGGGTTGCTCGCATTGAGGTGCAGACCGAAGGAATGACACCAGAGACAGGGACATACCGCTGGATGGCACCGTAAGTTTTTTTTTCCCCCCTTGTATTAGTTTAGAATTTTCTCCATTATCTTTCCCTTTTATCTGTGTACATATTTTCTCTCTGAAATTAACATGCTTCCTGAGGGCAAAATTATTAATCCAATGTAAATGTATTCATTCAAGCATCGTGCATGTTGACTATCATCATGCCCTGTGACCGTTTTATTTTATTGTCATAATGCTGATATACTTATCATTTATCTAAATCTCATTTGGAGTTAAGGTTGTGGAATTATTCAGTGTCTATATTTTATAGTCTCGATGTGCTCATGCCCATGCTTGTACGCTTTCTCTATGTAAGCTTGGTGTTTTAAGGCAATTAAACAAAAATTTTGAATGAATGATTTCTATTTTCTGGTGTTGCTAGCACAACAATTATATAGTTATGCCAATGAACACTTATCTCGTGCATTTTGACTACGATTTACTTGCTTCCTTTGTATTTTTTTTTTTTTTTTGGATTAGCCTATTTATTTGCTTCCTTGGTATTCTTCGTTGGATTAGCCTTGGTGTTTGATTACTATTCACATGTCAGTTAAAAATTCTCTCCTCCATGGTTTTGACTTTTGACATGATTCGCTAAATTGCTTTAGCATTATATTAAACTGGTATATAAGCCTTTGAAATTCCTTTTATCGGCTTTCAACTATTTCATTTCTGTAAGGTCTTGGTTCGGTGTTAGGCAGCATAAATCTCTCTATCTGTCTGAAATTTTCTTCTATGATTTATGAGGTATGTTTACAAAATGTTACTTCTCAATTTCTTGCCATGAGCAAACTTTTACTGGACTATGTCCAGCTCCAAATACGCCTTAGTTTTTTATGTTGAAACAAATTTTTGTAAGGAAAAATTATTTTTTATGTTTTATTTTTGTCTGGTGTATGCTCATCTTGCTACTTCTTCTTCATCCTATAAACATACGTGCTATTTAGGGAGCTAAAACCGATAGTTTTATGTCAAAAAACTTTTTCCTACAATATATATATTTTTTTCAAATTTCATAACTTTTATATCATAAAATGTGTGTGTATAATTTTCTTGAAATATCCTCTAGATATACTTCTTTAATAATGGAGGCTGTGGAGGTTGGGAGGACTCTGGTGGTGGTGACAATGATAGAAGAAGTTGGTTGTTGCTTGTAGTGGTGGTAATGATGGTGGTGGAGTGTTGATAGTAGCAATGGTTGTGGGATGATGGCGTCGGCAGTAGTTGTAGTGGTATAGGATGGTGGTGGTTATGCAGTGGAAGTCGGGCATTGTTGTTAGCAAGTGTTAATGAGATTATTATTATTTGTTCCCCTAATTAAGATTTGCGAAGTACTTATCAGTCAAATTATTTGTTTATGTTCAAGGGCAGTTAGGCATCCAATATTTGGAATCTAATGCTCCTATGACATGTTGACTTCTTTCTTTTCTGGCTTTCTAGGGAGATGATCCAACACAGGCCCTACACGCAAAAGGTGGATGTCTATAGCTTTGGGATTGTTTTGTGGGAACTCATCACAGGGATGCTTCCATTCCAGAATATGACAGCAGTGCAAGCTGCATTTGCGGTCGTCAACAAGGGTGTTCGTCCTGTCATTCCCAATGATTGCTTGCCAGCTCTTGGTGAGATTATGACCCGTTGCTGGGATGTGAACCCTGAAGTTAGGCCACCCTTTGTCGAAGTTGTCAGAATGCTCGAGAATGCAGAGACTGAGATCATGACCAATGTTCGCAAGGCTCGATTCAGATGTTGCATGACCTTGCCAATGACAGTGGACTGATTTCCAGAAGGAAAAAGAACATAATAATAGGACATAAGAACAGAGAGAGAAAAAAGAAAATGGAAAAGAAAAAAGAGGCTGTAGTAGGTGTTGTGATGATGTCTTTTAGCATTGTGTATTTATTAGGTTTAATTTGGTTCTTAAAATAGAGAAGGAAAAAGATAGGATAAGAACAGTTGATTCATGGTTTAGTTGCTTATCCCTTTTCCTCGTCTTCCTAATATCTCTCATCCATTCTCTTCTTTTCCTCGTCTTCCTAATATCTCTCATCCATTCTCTTCTTTTCCTCGTATGTATGATAGTTTATGCACGTTGTTGATTGTACTTGAATCTTGGTTACTCCCTACTCATCACCCTTGATTGAATGCTAAATTACTATAAATTGTTTGAGCTTTTGCTGTTAATGTATGCATACTTGTTCTTGTTTCAAAGGTATTTTGGCTACTGAGATTTATGAACAGCTTTGTTTTTTAATTCCCTGAACGGTTATAAAAATTTTCTGAATTTTTTTTTACTGTATTTTTACTTTACGATGACTCTTGAAGTATGAATTAACCGAAACTATATAAATAAACGGAAGGTAGTAAAATGGAAATGAAAAAAAATCCATTAATAATGTCAGTAAAAATGAAAAAACAGCCACATTAAAAAAATTAAATTTTATATATTATCTCTTTTTAATTTTATATAAAAATAATAATATTTACAATATATGTAAAAGATATTTTTACAGCCTCTCAAAAATATATTTTTATAAAATTAATATAATAAATATTATTTTAAATGGTAATAAATAAATAATAATATTTATATTCAATATTATTAATTTAAAATAATATTTTATTATATAAAATGTTATAACTATTTCTATAATTTTATTTATTTAAAATATTTTTTGAATTGAATATATTTTAAATAAATTTATAAAATAGAATATAAAAATTTTATAATATTGAGTTTTCTTAAATGAAATAATATTTCTTTATTTAAATCACCCAAATATATAATAAATTAATAAATCGTTTTTCTCATTTCTGTGGTTTTTGGTCTCCACGGTCGATTTTGCTCTCGGAAGACTAAGATCTTTGTCTTCACTCTCCTCAACCTCTCTTTTTTAGCACAACCATCTCAGACTCAGAGGGTCCTTTCTGTCATCTTCTTCATCTCTCTTGTGGGATCTCTGAGTCTTTCTCGCCGGTAGACGACTGGATAGCCAAAAAAAGGAAAAATCACAGAATCAAGAGAGAAGGATCGAGGTTCTTGTGGGGATTATTCTTTCTTATTTGTCTCTTGCCTTGTATTTGGAAAAGTGGACAGACCAATCTGTTTTCTCTCAGCCTTGATCTTGGAGCTAGATTTTTATGTTGATTTGTTTCTCGTGCTGCACGGAAATAGAAAGTCAATCTGCAGACAATATGGTAAACTCCTGATCGTTTCTATTTTGTCTTTGAGCATAATTTATACCGGCAGCAATTTTCTCATCTATGAACTACTTATGAGTTGAAGTAGCTTTAAATGGGCACTCCGTTATTCAATTTATTCATATGGGATGATATTAGATGTTTAAGGGGTTAAAAGCTTACATGGGTAGGTAGAGACAGTTGTCTAAAATTTTGGTGGGGTGTTTTTTGCTGTTGTGATTGGGATATGTGGTCTGGTTGTTTATGGTGTAATTTGTGACGATTTGAGATAAATGATTTATGAAGTGATTTGTGATGATTTGATCCTTCATACATGAGTTCCTGTGTGTCATTATTATTCTGGATATTGAGAACTTATTCGAATCTGTGTTCAAAATGTTGGTTTTGAAGGGAAATCTTATCTCTGTTGGTTTTAAATGCAACTCAGTATAAATCCTGAAAGTCTTTTGCTTTATTTTATCTGGTATAATGGTCTCATGCTCATATGCTCATAATCATTTGATTGTGTTGTTTTTCTTCTTATTGATTCCTTTGTTCCCGTGTTTGATTGTTTAAGGTGTTCTTAAATAATGATGTTGGGTCACATTAAAACAATTATGAATTTGCGAACTGAAAATATGAGGTTTAAAAATGTGCTCTGGCTTTCTCTCTCTCTCTCTCTCTCTCTTTAAGGGAATAGCAATCTAATTGGTGTCTTTGTTTTCTCCTGTTGATTTTTTTTTTTACTTTTAACATATCAAATAATTTTCTTTAGAGTTGTTTGCACATTTTCTCTCTTCCAAAAGTTGTTCTTGTATCTAATACTGGCTGTTTATGAAATTAGAATTATGTGTGTTTCAGTAGATTACTTTTAATCAATGAGTTATTCAATTGAGGAAAAAAAATGATTATAGGTCTGAAAAAAGTGCTCATATCTTCATAAGGATCTTTCTTTGGTAATGTTGTTTGTGTTTCTAGGGCCTAACATCATTGTCCAACATTTAAGTGTTTTCTTCACAGTATTCTGTACATAGAATTGATTAATTTTGTCGTGTTCATTGTTTTTTCGAAGCTAATTGTTTTATGTTCTGTTTGCCTTTTTCTTCTTTAGGGATATTTACCAGCGAATTGTTATTTTTGGGTCATGTCAGATTCAATTTCCTAAGATATGTGGCTAATGAGGATCTCTTTTTTTGTCATTTTCTCATGTTAGACTTGGGATAATTTTCACACGTCTCTGAACTACTGTTGTAACAACATTGTCCCGAATTTTAATTTTGTATCATAAAACCACTCAAACATTATTTTTTGTAACAATAAAGTCCTACTTACCTTTGATAGGCAGTTTACCGGTAAAAATGCTGATGTGGCAAACATTTTAAAATGAAAGATCATAAATTTGCCTTATTATCCCTTACATACGTGACCATCTCCCCTTCGTTCTCGCGATCTCTCCCTCTCAGTAATATCCTTCCCTCCTCTATCTCCGTCACTTTCAGTAGTACTCTGTCCGGTGAGTTCATTGGAATTTAAAATTGCCATCAAAATAGTTTCTTTTGCTCCAGAAACATACTTCCCCACTAAATTCATCTTACTCATTTCGTCAAACAACTTATCTGCATCTCTTACTCTCTTTTTCATGGAATCCAGTACCTCATGCCCCTCTTTAGATCCCAACACAATCAGCAACCCTCAGAAAATAAAAAACAGGACAATCAATGATAGAGAGAGGAAAACAATGGACACAAACAACTCTGTTTCTTGGTCTTTGACTTGTTGCGAATGACAGAGCTGAGAAGCAATGGACACATAACACTATGTTTCTTGGTCTTATACTCGTCGACCGAGATGGCTAGAGTGGTGGAGATGGAAATGGTGTCGTTGGAGTGGGGATAAATGCAGCGGGACTAGTGGGTAGTTGCCAAATCTGGGTTTGTTTCCTTTAACATATGGGTTTCTCTTACACTGGCAGAGGCCCCTCCTCTGAATCTCTGCATTTGGGCCATCTCATTCCTTTTATGTTCACCAAATATTTGCAAGAGGCATTTAAGGTTCCACTTGATATATAGCTTGCTGATGATGAGAACTGTATATGCGGAAAAATCTCTGCATAGGACAGCAAAAGATTGGCCTGTGAAATTGATGTGGCAATTTTCCATATAGCAGGATGTCTTTATACTTATTTAATTATAGATAGAGGAGGAGTTTTTTTTTTTTTTTTTTTTTGGAAACAAGATAAAGGAGATATTTATTTCAAATAGAATGAGTTATTGTTTGGTGAACTTCAATCACCAATGGCTTGTTTCAAAACAAGCATCTGGGTTTCTCTCACATTTGGATTTCTATCCTCTAACTTTCACAGTTCTACATTTCCTCTTTACTCATCATTTAACTGAGATTGTTTTCATGGGTAGTTGCCAAATCTTGAATTTTTTTGGATAGCTGTTGAAGTTTATGAAGTTACCGGGTTCTCTGCTGGGAAGAAACCCAATATTGCAGCAAACCTGAATGAAAGTCACTGATCATTAGAGATTTTGTGGATATTTCTGATTCCTTATGATTTTACTGAGAAAATAGGGGTAATAATGTAAATTTTTTTATTTTAAAAATGTTTGGCACATCAACATATTTACCGGAAAACTGTCTATCAATGGTAAGTAGGACTTTATGGTTACAAAAATTAATGTTTGGGAGATTTTATAATATAAATTAAAGTTTAGGGATGATATTGTTATAAAATTATAAGTTCAGGGACAATGTGTAAAAATTATCCATTAGACTTGTGCTAGGTTGAAATAATATCATAGTTAGACATTCAGATTATTGTCTTTTCTTAAGCAAGGGCTTAGTTGTATATGTTTATTTAGAAGCTTAGAGGGCAATATATTGCAAAACCATGTTGGGAATAATATGCTGAAAGAACTCTGATTTGTTTTGGTTTCAGGTTTTCTGAAGAGAACAATTTAGTCTTAGTTTCTGATGCTGAAGTAATAAGTGGAATTTGAGGTTTTGCTTCTCAAAGAGGAAGATGTTGGAAGGAGGGCCAAAATTTCCTGGAATTATTGGCCTAAACAATCATGATAACAATTATGATGATTTATCACAAGTTTTCTATCATAAACTTGGTGAGAATTCCAATATGTCAATAGACAGTTATGATAGCTTGCAAATAAGCAATGGTGGAAGGACTGTAATGTCCATAGAAAGTATTGGGTCAAATGATTCTCACACTCGCATTTTGAATCACCAAGGACTGCGGCGGCATGCTAATGACAACTACTCTGTTCAACGGAGTGTTAACCATAATGGAAGAGCCATGCGTGCTTTGAATGATGATGCACTGGCCCATGCACTAATGGATAGTAATTCCCCTACAGAGGGCCTTGAGAATTTTGATGAGTGGACCATTGACTTGAGGAAGCTTAATATGGGGGCAGCTTTTGCACAAGGGGCTTTTGGGAAACTCTACAGAGGGACTTATGATGGTGAGGATGTTGCCATCAAAATCTTGGAGAGGCCAGAAAATGACCCAGAAAGGGCAAAGTTGATGGAGCAACAATTTCAGCAGGAAGTTATGATGCTGGCCACATTAAAGCATCCCAACATTGTTGGATTTATTGGTGCTTGTCGGAAACCAATGGTATGGTGCATAGTGACAGAATATGCAAAAGGAGGTTCAATGCGTCAGTTTTTAACAAGGCGACAGAACAGGGCAGTGCCACTGAAATTGGCAGTTAAGCAGGCCTTGGACGTTGCAAGAGGAATGGCCTATGTTCATGGGCTTGGTCTGATTCATAGGGATTTAAAATCTGACAATCTTTTGATTTCTGGAGATAAATCTATAAAGATTGCAGATTTTGGGGTTGCTCGAATTGAGGTGCAGACCGAAGGAATGACACCAGAGACAGGGACATACCGCTGGATGGCACCGTAAGATTTTTTTTTTCCCCTTTATGTTAGTTTAGAATTTTCTCCATTATCTTTCCCTTTTATCTGTGTACATATTTTCTCTCTGAAATTAACATACTTCCATGGGGCAAAGTTATTAATCCAGTATAAACGTATTCATTCAAGCATCATATATGGTTTGCTATTGTTATGCAGAAGACCATATAATTTTATTCTCATAACACTGTTTTACTTTAGACTATCTTTTATCTAAATCTCATATTTATTAGAGTTAAGGTTATAGAATTATTCAGTGTCAATGACCTATATTTTGTAGTCTAGATGTGTTCATGCCCATGCATGCACACTCACTCTGTGTTAACATAGTGTTCGAAGGTGGTTCAACAAAAAATTTTGAAAATAATGGTTTCTATTTACTGCTCTTGCTTGAACAACAATCATTATGGTTATGCAGATGAAGATTTATCCCATGCTCTGATGCTTTTTGTCACAAATTTACTTACTGGCCTCATCTTCTTCCTTTTTGGAGTAGCCTTAGTGTTTGATTACCAATTCCATTTCAGTGTTGGTTATTTTTTAATTGTTCCTTAGTTCAAAACTTTCTCTGTTATGGTTTTGACTTTTGACATTATTCCCTTTTAGTATTATATATAATAAATTTGTATATATGCCTGTCGAAGTTTCTTTTACAGGCCTTCTATTATTTAATTTTCCTAAAGTCTTTGTTAGTTAGCAGAAACTTCTCATTTTCTGATGGAAAATTTCTTCTAAGTTTTCTTATTTATGTTTACTCAATGTTACCTCTCAATTCCTTGTAAGTTGCAAACTTTTACGTGTGTGTGTTCAGTGCTGAAAATTTCATAGTGTATTATATTCTAAGAAATTTTTGGGCGTGAAAATTAATTTTTTTATTTCCTATTTTTTCCCGTTAATGAATGCTTGTGTTTATATTTGTCTACTTTTCCTAAAAGTTTTCTATATGCATTTATATTGTGACTCAGTAGTGTTTCTTGGCTCTTCAGTGATCTAGTTTTGTCTAATTATCCATTATTTTTATGTTTAACTACAATATGAAAAACAATTGTGAAATTGGTTGATTGTATTGTATTACTTCTGTTTTTACTTGTAAGTTGCCTGGTTAAAGTGACATGTGCAGTGAATTTCTTTAGAACCACACATTTGTTTCTTAAACTTCATGCATCTAAAGCAATATGTAGAAATGACCAGAGGGTTTACAGGGAATATTCTGATTTTGTGATCAATCTGATCTCAAACTATTATTGCATGATAAAAATTTGCATGCTATTGAATCAGCCTGATGGTTGGGGACACGACTTCTGAATCCTGTGTTTTGACTATGTTCTGTTTCATATGTTCCTTCTCAAGTTTGTTCTGTTTCATATATTCCTTCTCAAGTTCATGACAAGTTTTCCTATTCAACTGTTCACATGGACATCAACCTTTTCTTATTCAAGATCATATGAAGTGGGATATTTAAAGGGTGGTTGACATTTAATATCTGCAATCTAATACTCCTGTGACTTGTTGACTTCTTTACTTTCTGGCTTTGCAGGGAGATGATTCAGCACAGGCCTTACACACAAAAAGTGGATGTCTATAGTTTTGGTATTGTTTTATGGGAACTCATCACAGGTATGCTTCCTTTCCAGAACATGACAGCAGTGCAGGCTGCATTTGCAGTCGTCAACAAGGGTGTTCGACCTGTCATTCCCAATGATTGCTTACCTGCTCTTGGTGAGATCATGACCCGTTGCTGGGATGCCAACCCTAATGTTAGGCCGCCTTTCATTGAAGTCGTCGAAATGCTTGAGAATGCAGAGACAGAGATCATGACCAGCGTGCGCAAAGCTCGATTCAGATGTTGCATGAGCTTACCAATGACAGTGGACTGATTTCCACAAGGGAAAAGAAATATAATAATAGGACATAAGAATAGAGAGAGAAGAAGAATATGGAAAAGAAAAAAGAGGCTGGAGGAGGTGATTACTGATGTCCTTTAGCGTTGTGTATTTTCTTTCTTAAAATAGAGAAGAAAAAATATGTGATGAGAATTGTTAATTCCTGGTTTAGTTCCTTCTCCCTTTTCCTCATCTTCTTTATGTCTCTTCTGATATCTCTTAGTTGTGCTCTTCTTTTGCTCATATTTTTTGCACGTAATTGCTTGGTTACTTCCTACTCACAACCGTTGATTGAATAGTAAATTACTATAACTTGTTAGAGGTCATAAAAGCAACTTAAACATTTAAATAGACTAAAAAATAAATTTGCATATTAATAATTAAAAATCTTTCATAATTAATGATTTAATTTAAACAAATCCTTTTTGTATGCAGACAAATTTTTTCATTTATCTCCGCATAATGTTGCTCATTACTATTTTTTTTAATTACTATAAGTTTGAAAATTCCTATGATAAGAAAAGTAACCTAATAAAGTATAGAGGAAAAAAAGTGGTAATCTATTCCTTATTTAGGGCAGTGTTTGGTTTAGATATTGAAGGTAACTGTTGGATGTAGTTGGTAATGATAGATATTCAAATAGGTGAGTTATTAATAGATGATAGAACGCTCATCAATTTATAAATTCATTCTCTTATTTACATTTTATATATTTATAAATAAATTATATTATATGACTTTTAAATATTATAAACAAATTTAAAATAGTTATTTATTACACTAGAATAGAATGTATATGTGAAAATTTATTTTCTATATATATTATGAGGGCTTAAAAGAGGAAGAAGAGATTCTTCCACTTGAGCATCTTCAAGGATGTGAGAGATTTCAATAAGATTATCTACCTTAGAGAATAAATTATTAACTATCTAAGAGATTTTATTCCATATATGTTCAGATATATTTTTTTCCTGTTAAAGATGCTGAAAAAACAAGCCCCTCCTTGGAGCACTATACAAATGACAGTTGTCCAAACACTGAAATAAATTACACAGGATCCACTTTCCCTGAAGATTCTAAGTATAGAAAAAAAGATAGTAAACTGATACTAGTAATGAATATTGAAGAATTGTTCTTCTTGTAGAGATAAAAAATAAATGACATATCTGTGGTCACTTTAGCGAACAGTTCTTTCCAAATTTATTTATATAAATAATTAATTAAAATATAAAATAGAATATTATTATAATATTATATTTTTTATTGTTTCATTAAAAATATTTTAAATAATTTTTATAAAATTTCAATTAAAAAAAAGATGTGGGAATGAACTGGATATGATTTTTAATAAGATTTGGAGTTACTTGCACCAATCATATTTTCATTTTCGTCAATAAATTTCAATTTCTTAAAATAAAATCATTTAACTTAAGTTTCATTTCTAGAAAAGTCACTATTACCTGCTATCTCTTACCTGCAATAGTAGTTTTACAACTTCAAAAAAATAAAATAATTATTTTATTCATCTCTAAAAAAAGTAATATCCTCATTGCGATAATCATTCTTCATAGTAGGTTATGGCTTAATTTACTCATAATTTTTTCAAGAGAAACAGAGAAGAAATTAATGCCATCACAAAATCTCAGTTTATCATTGATTACAAAGTAGGGAAAGATTTTAAAGAGAAAATTTTAATGTTGAATGAAAAATCTGTTATTGCATGTGAAAGTGATTTTTTTTAAAATAAAACTTAAGTTGATTGATTTTATTTAAAGGAATTGAAGTTTAGGGACAAAAAAGAAAAGACCCCTAAATTCAAAGACTATTAGTGCAATTAACCCTGCGATTTGAGATGACTATGAACGGATTCGGATCCGTTGCCTGTTGTCATTACTTCAATGATTGATTAATGAAAATTGTTGCATTTTGTTGTCAAGATTCGTCGTTACAGGTCCATTTTTGCTTAATTTTGTGTTCCAAGTAGCGAGAAGCAGCTTGCTAGCTTCTGGGCAACAGAAGAAAACGAAAAAAATCCGTCTTCCCCAATTTTCTTTTTGTTTAACGGATAATAGCAATGCAATCGTGTTCTGCTTAAAAATTTCTGATTTTGCTTTAAACTATAGAGAGATCAGGTAACGATGATGATAATGGAGAGTGCATTAGTGGGCAAGTTTTGTAAGCCATGCTGCTTCCATTCCACGAAAGGAGTGCTGCCGAAAAGGAAGGGAATGCCTACCCACCACCTCTTTTCCTCTGAATTCAACATTCTGTCACTCCTTACTTCGACCCATCTCTCTGTACAGGTCTCCCTCTCTCTCTCCTGTTGCTGGATTCTGAAATACAATATTTGTCTGAGTTTATACTTGAATTTCTGCCAAGTTTCAGAATTTCAGGGAATAATAGGTACTTTTGGATTTAATTAGGAAAATCCCAATTACGTTGTCTGCAACTTCTATGAAATGAAATTATATTCGCCATTAGCAAAATACGGGTAGTTTTGTGTATGGTTGTGAAGGTTCATAGGTTTGTTATGTCAATCTTTGCAGGCGGGCGCCTTGAAACAAAAAAGTTCTGGTTTTGTTTCGAAAGAACTTGGTTGGCCTTCTCCTGATGATGAAATCCCATTCTGGAAGAGGGATTTCCCTTCATGGGATGCAAGCCCTGAAGTTCCAACTGACATTGTCAAAGATTCCGATCTCTTGCACGTAGTTCACGTTACAGCTGAGATGGCACCCATAGCCAAAGTTGGTGGCCTTGGTGATGTTGTGACTGGACTTGCCCGTGCTTGCCTGTTGCGAGGGCATACCGTGGATATAATGCTTCCTTTCTACGAGTGCATTCAAAAGCAGCAAATTAATGACTTGGCATTAATCACTACATATAATTCATATCACGATGGGAACTGGATCCCAACTAATGCATATCGAGGAGTAGTTTCAGGGATTCCGGTGATATTTATTGAGCCATCAAATGAATTCTTCAAGGGGCAACATGTGTATGGTGGTTCATACAACGAGTTGGAGGCTTATTTGTTTTTTAGCCGTGCTTGTCTTGAATGGATGCAGGTTTGTTGCTTGCATAACGAGTTTCTCTCTCCAATTAATTGTCTATGTTTCCACTTTTCAAGAGCTTGTATCATTTGATTTTGACAGTAAAACCTTTTGTTGGATGACTTGAGCTTAATTGGGAATACAGACATAAAATATCATGGGTTCAAGTTTCTAAATTAAATTGATGAAAAGCCAAACCTGCTTGAATTTACAAGAGTTGCATATGGAGCTTTTCTTGATCTTCAGTTGTTGATACCTTGCACAAGAATTTTTACACCTGCATTTACCCTCAAGCTTCAAATAAGTGGAATAAAGAGCTTGATTATGTAAATGCAATCTCAACTCATGTGGTTTTATGATTTTTTGGTCTTAATTTTGTTTTGGACCTTTCTCTCTTTCATTGATTTTAATGGACCTTTGAGTTCTCAATTTGTTAGCTGCAAATTTCTAACAAGATTATACATCTTGACAGGTTGCAGGAATTCAACCTGACATTATTCATGTCCATGAGTGGCAGACTGGTGCTTTGCCTCTGCTTTACTGGGATATGTATCAGTATCTTTCACTTAAGGTTTGTATACCTTTGTTAGTTCTATTCTGAGCACATACTGCTTTGACTTGGTAGAAAATGGCTAATTTTCATTTTTTAATATCAAACTTTGTGTTTGTAGAAGCCTCGAGTCATATTGACTATACACAATATGGAGCATTATGGAGAGTGCCGGTATCTTATTGTTGCTCTTCTCTTTTTCAAGAATAATTTTAGCTAAATTTACTATTTTTTCTTTTTTGCAACCATAGTCAATTAAAGGAAGCCAAAAGCTCAAGAAGGAAGGAAATTAGGAGCAAATAATTGGGTGAATTTAGAGTAAGAAATTTGTTCTATAGAGAGAGGGCATGATCGATTAAGTGAGCCAACCAATCATATTGTTGGGTTTTTTTTTTTTTTCCTTTTTTGTTTCTAATTTTAAAATTTTGTTAAAGCAAAATATTTATTAAATACAAACTAATATTATTTTTATTTTTTAAAAACATAAAATTGTATTTATTTGTTGCCTTTGTAAAATATGCTTTTGTCCTAGCTGGGCCAATTGAAAGTATTTAGGCAATTTTGGACATGGCCCTATAGTTTAGGGGTCAAATTTGCCTTTATTCCTCCAAAGAATCCATCATTGTAATAACTATGACTTTCTTTTGTGCTGCAGACAAGAGCAACTTAGCAAGTGTGGTCTTGATGGGTCTTTGTATGCAACTATTGATAAGGTGAGTATTTCATGGCATCTACTTGCATATTGTTTTACTTTCTTCACGACATATGCAAATGTGCTTGTATGTGGTTTTATTTTCATCACTTGAAGCCACATATTGATTTTAGAGAGCATTTAAATGTCCACAAATAGGGATTTGCATTTTTCATTTTTTCTTTTTTTTTTTTTTTTCTTTGCCAATAAACATGTAGCAAGCTCCCATGGATAAAGTGTGTTTGTGGGTTTGCATATTCTTCTTCTTCTTCTTCTTCTTCTTCTTCTTCCTATAGGAACTATTCACCTACAGTCCTTGCTGAATTCCCTAATCACCCCTGCCATTGACTAAATGTTAGAAGATTTTTATTACATTTTAATTTGGCAGGCAGTTGATGATCGAACAGTTGGCCATAATCCTGAGAGGTTAAGCTTATTGAAAGGTGGAATAGTGTACAGCAATGCAGTAGTGTAAGTAATCTTACAGTTTTGTGGGCTTATATGGATGCTATGTGATTTGGCATGGTGGGATTTAAATATAATACTATTTGGATTAATGAATCTAGGTGAAGAACCTCGCTCAATTATTTATTTATTTATTTATTTTTTATAATGGAACACCCACATGTTAGTTATTCCTGATTAAGTCGCTGTTGAGGTAAGTTTTAACCAAATATGAAATTTTAAATCCTATTCTCCTTTTTTCTTGAAAATTTTGTGGCTTATTTGGAGATGTAGGACACATGATTTGAAAGGTGATCTATATTTATCAAAGTTATGAAGATATGTGAATTACAATCTCTCTTGTCAATATGTAATTAGCATCAGGTGGAGTGGTAGTAAACTAGTAATATTAACAGCAAGGTTGGACCTACATGTGTGTGGACCATAAAGTAAGCCTTGGGGTAGGTTACATAAAATGCTAACTTCTAAATGTTTGCAATCATTTCCAGCATGATTCACAATTTCTTCTTTTATATTTGCCTTTGGCATGTTGTAAACTTCAGAGATGCATGTGAAGAGTTAGGATACCTGGGCTTAAAATTATAATTAAATGGTTAGCTATATATGGCTGTTATGAGTTGGATTTATTTTACAATATAACACAGCAGATATGCTGTGTGTGTGGATTAAAAAAATAGATTGTAACTTTTACACATTGCCGAAGATATGCCATGTGTGAAACCATTAAGAATATAGATGTGAATTTTTTTCCTGTTATACATATTACTAGTGCGTGTAACCAGTAGGACTGTAGACATCAACTTATTTCAGCAATACTACCTGTTTATCAGCCCTTATTTATGTTTTGTTGTCAAGCAACAAATTCTCCTTTCATTTTTCAGTACAGTCTCTCCAACATATCTCAAGGAAACACTCTGCTCTGGATGGTTGGCAAGCACCTTGATAACACATCGTGATAAGTATGCTTACCATATTTCCAACTTAGATCTATATGCAATCTATGATATTTATTTATTTAGGGGCTGTTTAGTATCATCATGTTTTCTGTTTTTGGTTATTGTTGTCCAAATTTGAAAAAATATTTCATGAAAAGCAAGTTGATGAAATCAGGAAAACCACTTTCTATGGTTCTCATTTGCAACATGCCTTCTCTTTTAAAATGCCAAATAACAGAAATAAATATATTTATATAAATTTCTTTGACAAGGGAAGAGTTGTTTTTGTACTTAATTGGTGGATTTTTATAATGATATGTGCTTGGACCTGGGACTTTTTTTTTTAGTTTTTAGTAATTAGTACCATAGTATTACTTGATAGGCCATAATTACAACTTGCATATAAGATCTGGCACATGATTATTGAGGTAAAGTTTGGACTTTTTCAGCAGCCTTTTAGAACCTGTATTAGACTGGTACAGGTTATATACCTTTCCATCTTGACATGGATGAACAAAATTATATACAATAAATGTATAAAATCCATTTTTTTATTGTAAAAGAAAGAAAAATACTTTTTCAACAACTAAATTCATGCTTGTTTTCCCTGTTCAAATTTCACGGTTACATCAGTTGGACTATTTAGGTTTATGGTAGTCAGCAAGAACTGGAAAAGCTTGGGTGTTAGCATTAACATGACAATCTATATAGAGTTTTTATTTATTTATTTTTTTTATATTTTTTGTAATACTGTTGAACTGTTTTGTTACATATTTTTCTGTACTCTGTGCTTTGGAGTCAGAAAAGTTGACTGATCCATATGCATTCCTACATTGCAGTTTTGCATTTTTTGCATTCAGCTGTTTGTGAAGTTAGTATCATGACTACTTTACTTTTTCCTTCTTATTTTTTTGCATAGCTTTATGATTGCCACTCTTTTTGCATCTATCAAACTAGTGTTACACAATTTTATAGGTACTTTGGTATTTTAAATGGGATAGACACTGCAATGTGGAATCCTGCTGCTGATGTTTTCCTGCCTGCCAAGTTCAATGGTAATCTGTTAGTTTGTTATTTGCAAATAATTAACTTAGGATTTTTTTATTTTTCATTTCTATGAAATACGCTTTTCCCTTCTTCACATGGAATTGACATGCATATGTATTTGTATAACACAATTAGATGTGTGAAATACAGGATTATTGTTGAGTTTATTTTACTTATTCTTTAATTGTCATTAATATAATTGATTGCTAGCAACATAATAAATTTGTTGTTGCACTTTTCGTTTAATATAAATTTGTGGTAATGAAATGGAATAAACATATAAATATTCCTGCTTAACTGTTTTGGATGCATATCTGATCTTGTCATGGTACTGGTTTTTGCCTTTCTCTATTGTTAGCAGTGCTTTCTAAGTTTCAAAAAGGCAGTATATTGTTCACATATAAATTTGAAGGATTTCATCTTGTATTTATGTCTTGCTATTTCATTTTTGCAGCTCAAAATATTGAGGGCAAGAAGTTATGCAAACACTATGTACAAAGGGGACTTGGTATGGCTTCTGAAAGCATTGAAGCTGGTAACTATGTGCTGGATAAAATGCTTAAGATCCCCTTGGTTGTTTGTATAAGTAGACTAGTTCCTCAGAAGGGTCTTCATTTGATTATCCATGCAATTAAGTACGTTGAACAACTTGTAAGTTTATCAATACTCTTTTCCCAAGAGAAATTTTTTTAGACAATCTGCTCTCTTTCTCCTTCTTTCCTCCACTAAGACCCTCTGTTAAACATTCTAGTGATCAGATATGAGCTGTGGGCACACTATTGTCCTAAGATTCTTTTCAAGTTTGCTTCTTTTCTTGGGCAGTTGTTGTCATTCTTCTATCTTGTTACCCTTCCTCCTCCTGCCCTAGGGGCAACCCTGCAACAAAGACGAAAAACTAATTAAAATTCTTGAATAGTTTTGAACAAGATGGTAACTATGACTATGATTAGCATAGAAAAGTTTCATGCTATGGTTAAATTCGAGCTTTTATTTTGTGTAGTGTGCACAACTCTAGTTGCGAGTATAATAGGCTAAACATAAGCGCCCCCACCTCCTTCCCCCACCCCCCCAAAAAAAAAAAAAAAAAAAATCGGTATTAATAAGCATCAAGTTTGTGTATTGATTTTGTTGTATGGATTGTAGTTTTTTTTTTCTTCTTCATGCCTGATTTGGTATTGGGACATGGATATGCCAATTTCTAACATCAGGATTACCACTAACTTGAAATAGTCCTTCAGGCTTGTGTGATGTTGTTCTAGATCTACAAACTAAAAGTATCATTTTCCTTTTTTGTTGCTGCCATCTATTCCATGTAAAAGTTTGCCAAGCTTGATGCAGTTTTGGAATTTAATGTTTCTTTTTTCTATATTATTGGAGTAAATTCAGGGTGGGCAGATGGTTGTCCTTGGAAAAGCTTCAGATGGCCGGGTTGAAGGAGAATTCAAACATCTTGCAGAGTTGGTATGGAATTTAGGTTAACGTCTAATCGATTTTCCTATAATTCAAGATTAAAAATGTTTCTTCCACTTTGTGTATGGTATTATCCCTTGCTGGTGTTTCACATGGGCTTGATACGCCTTTAATAACTATTGACTTTCCATTTGCTTGACACTGGGTTGGTGATTCCCCTTTTCATTGACGATGATATATGGCTTGTGTCCTTAATGGTAAGAGACTAAGAGTAATTAAAATTAAATCAAGGATTATATAAATCGTAGAAGTGTAGACATGAATAAGTGGATTTACAGAATATGTTTGCCACATTCATTCCCTGTTTTGAATCTGCATCAGGTTGCCAGAATCAACTTCTAGTGAGTAAATAGGTTACAAGTTTTCTCTTGGCATAAAGTTGTAAGATCCAACTTATATTTTTGCCCCTTTTGTGTTCCAAGGCACCTGCTGGGCATTATCTTGTCCTGTGTTTAATGTAATTGTATTATTCAGTGGTCCTAATCGAATATTTTCAAAAGGTTACATTCTTGTGTTAGTTAGTATAAGTTTTATCTCTAATTTTGTGTTACTACTTACTATCTGATGCAACCATAAGTTGCAGCTATGTTTTCTTAAATTATTGGAACAATTTTTTTTTTTTTTTTTACAGCATACAAGGAGTTTTAAAAGAGGTAGAGGTCTATTGTTGAGGCTGAGGCTTGTACTTTAGGCTTTCTGGAAGCAGATGGCCTCTTTTCTTGAAAATCTAAGTGTTCTAAATAGCTGCTGGAAACATCATCTTCAATTTTCTGTTTAAACCTGTTTCTGTTGCAAGAATTTTTTGCTTAAGATGCCTTTAATTTACCTGGTACTTCCAATTTATTTCTAAACATTGAAGGTTAGGATTTTCCAAATTAGCATTCTCAGATCCTTAATATGCAGGACAGATGCAATATAATGGTCCTTTTTCATGTATCAGAGGTCCTTTAATTTTTTTTTAACTATAGGAACAATTCGTATAGAATGAAAAAATATACAGTAGTTCAACTGTGAACTCTTTCAATTATTAGTTTTGTTAATCTCTTTTTATATCATCTCCTTTTTACCCTCGTGTTACATCTATATTTCCGCTGCATGACTATTGCAAGCTAATGAACACTTGCTTATTTTTCTATTTTGCAGCATAGTCATGGTCCCAGAATCCGTATCCTATTAATGTATAGGTAAATCATCTGCTTTACTGATTTCAGGACTTCCCTCGAACCTATTCTCTCTCTCTCTCTCTCTCTCTCTCTCTCTCTCTCTCTCCTTTTTTGTCCTTTTCTCTATTTTCCACTAACACTGGAGTTCCGCTCCTTTCCAGGGTGCAATGACTTTTTTCTCCTACTACTATCTAATGAATTCTTTCTTGCAACAGTTGTATTGGTTCCTATGCATACAAACTAGCATACCTTTAATATCATGAAATAGCGTGCAGTGGACATTAGTTGGTTGCTGACTGTTATCATTTTTACCAGTGAGGAGCTCTCCCACTTGCTTTATGCTGCAGCAGACATGGTATTAGTTCCATCCATATTTGAACCATGTGGACTTTCCCAAATGATTGGAATGCGATATGGTGCGGTATGTATGTATGTACTAACTGTATAAAATGAAATTGATCTCACCATCTAAAGTATGATTTTAAGTGGTACTGTTAAAATGTAATTTCAGTTATTTTTTGCTCATTTGATGCTCATATTACTAGAAAATTCTTGATCTAAAATGTCTAAAGTTTAAAGGTTTGATGGTTTTGATTGTATGAAATTGTGTTAGTAACAATGTTAACAAAATTGATTAATATTCAATTGCATACAATAAATGCTTGCTAGAACTTTGTTGTCTGTCACTTGTTGTTGGCTTGTTTTGGAACTTGTTGACTAGGGGTGATCATTCGGTTCAAACCGAACCAAGCCGAACTGAACCAAATCAAATCATGAAAAATGAATTACATATTTTAGAAACAGAACCAAACCGAAATTGATGAAAAATCGAATCGAACCGAACCACTCTATTTTGGTTTGGTTCGGTTCGATTCAAACTGATCGGTTTTTATTTTTGACTATTTTTTAATTTAGACTTGATTTTCAATTTATTTAGTCTGATTTTGACCTTTGTTTGAACCTAATAACCATTAATCAATGAAATTAAACAATTTATATATATAAAATTATATATAATTCATAAATTTTTCATAAAAATAAATCAATTCAAAAATTAATAAACCTATTTGGTTCGGTTCGGTTTAACTGATTTTTTTCTCTTCAAAATCGAACCGAATCGAAATAACCGAAATTTTTATAATATAAAACTGAACCGAACTGAATTACCGAATTAAGGCGGTTTATTCGGTTTGAACCAAATAATGCTCACCTCTATTGTTGAGTCGACATACAAGAATATTTCATATATGTGGTATAAATTTTAGGGAATGTGCCACACTAAGGTGAAAGTCTCACTTGAGTTTTAATAATTGTTTCAGGTACCGGTGGTTAGAAAGACTGGTGGCCTTGCAGACACTGTCTTTGACATGGATGACCAGTCAAACCGTGAGACAGCTAATGGGTATTATGATTCTTTTTTTGTTTTCGTGGAATGTGTATTATGATTTTTAATTATGAGTTTTACTTCTTTATCTTTTAGCCTTGTCCTTATATTTTTCATAATGCACGAGTTCTAAGTTTATATTGATGTATATCTATTTTCAGCAGTATCAATGATTACCCATTGTCATCATGTGTTTACCTCTGTTCAGCATGTATAGATGATAGCTATGTCATTATATTATTACCCTAAGAATAGATTTAGTACTTAGATTGAAAAAGGAAAAAGGAAAAAGGTCGGCACCTGTCTGACTGATAGATCCTTCCGAGGATCATGTGACCATTAAAGTCAATTTGTGCTAATTCTTGATAATGGTGCTACTTCAGGTGCCATTGACATATCAAAAGTTGGGTTCTACCATTTGGATGTGTCGCATGCATACACTGTCATGAAGCCTCACATATTTGTGGCCTTTTTGAAGCTATATTATAATATGTTGTCAAGTTCTTGGTTACTATGAAGTAGTGTGGCTTGCAAGATGATAAACTCCTCTGGCCCTTGACGGAGAATTTTATGTGCATTTGGTTTCTTTGAAATCCTTGAATACAATCTTTAACAGTTGTTTTAGATGTTATATTAACTGATGGTCATCATCTGTATGAATAAGCATTGTGCAAACTGACATTGGTTAACACCCTTCTCATTGTAATTCAATGTTTACAAAGTGAGTTTCATTTATATTTATGTTTTAAGCTATGAGGTCTATATTTGAAAAGACACATGTGAAGACTTTATGTACATTTATTTTTAGTGTATGAAGACATCCTTCACACATTTTGGGTTGAACGTATCCTTGTTAATCATTTCAAGCATTCTTTTCAATGTTTTAAAAAAAAGTCATAATTTTCTTCTGCAACTAAGTTTTTGGGCAATTAGCCAAACAGTTTCCTAACATTGCTGAAGTAGTTGGTTTTAGGTCAATGCATTGATGGAGTGCACATGCATACATGTGTTTCTGCATCTGTCCATATAAAAAGTTTTAACTGCTTCTGCCTCATAATCTGATGAGTAGCTATTGTCCGTTTATGTTTCACATTATTGGATTGAAGGTCAATAACAGTCAATTGCGATATTGTAAAATGAAATATTATAATTGTGTTTATTCAGGTTTGTTTTTGAAGGAATTGATGAAGGATCCTTAAATTGGGCTCTAGATCGTGCATTTGCTTACTATAGAGACAGTAAGTCCAGTCTATATTAGTTCCATCACTTGGTTGATCGTTTGTTTTCCTATCTAACTTTTTACTCTATGCTTAGGTAGGAGATACATGGTCATTTATCTACCTGATTATGGCTTTCAGTGGGATTGGATTTGGATGTGGACTGAAGTTTATAAAATTTACCGGATTAATGGATTGGATTGAGTTTAGTAATTTATTTGGCAAACTGGATTAGGATATACTTTGATTTGGTCCAAATCTGTTGATGACCCTATATCAGTTAGTTACTGATAAATGCTGAGGTCAAAGGGCTACTCAATGAATTGCAATGATGGTGCTGCTATATCACCATGTCATAAAAATTATATTTTTTTGATCAGACCAACTGGGACACATGGTTAACTTTACATTTTTCCAACATAACAATGACACTCACTAAGTTGAATTACAATTTGGTATCTTTGGCATGGCTTCAGTAAATTCGACCCTCAAACTAGTTCTTTTTTGCAGTTAAATTTTCTAAATTATCATAGCAGGTTTGAGATGGCTTTTGCTGGTCACACACACACAGAGATGGCTTGAAAATGTTGCTTTAATGGGATTTCAATGATAACCATAGGTCCCTAATGAGAGTTATAGTTTGTTGATTAGAGATGTACGGCAACAAGCTTCACGACTTTAATGTATTTAGCTAAAATCTTTTTTTTTTTTTTTTGTTTCGTTTTCATTTTCATTTTCATTGCAGAACCAGATGAGTGGAATGGCATTGTACAGAAGGTTATGGAAATTGACAATAGCTGGAACAAAACAGCTGGGAAATATATTGAAATTTATGACTCAGTTAGGGTGACATCCTGAGGTTTTCCCGGTCAAATCTGCTACATGCATCAAAGCCTCATATTTATGGTGTTTTCTCCTTAATGCAAGTTCAAGTGCTGGATTTTATGTGAACATTATGTGTCCCTTGCTCACTTCCCCTTCCAATTTTGAATTTGCAATGTATATTTTTTGTTTTAGTTCTACTTAGCTTGGAATTTATGCTCTTTACCTTCTTTTCATAAACTAGCTCCCTAATAATTCTCCTATTAGCTTAGCTTATGCAATATTGTATATAAAATTATTGAGACTTGCCGATAACCAGGATAGAAAAAGTGTTGCTTATCTCCTACTATTTATAGGGAATGTCATTAATTCAAGACATACAACTCAACTCAACTCAACTCAACTAAGCCTTTATCCCAAAATTTTAGGGTCGGCTATATAGATTCGCTTTCTCCACTCTAAACGATTTTGGATTAAATCCTCAGAAATGTGTAATGCTTCTAGGTCATGTTGTACTACTATCCTCCAAGTTAATTTAGGTCTATCTCTTTTTTTCTTTTTATCCTCTAACGTAACGTGCTCTACTTGTCTAACTGGAGCCTCCGTATGTCTACGCTTCACATGACCAAACCACCTCAATCTCCCTTCTCTTAACTTATCCTCATTGGCACCACTCCTACTTTTTCTCTAATACTCTCATTGCAAATTTTATCTAGTCTAGTATGGTCACTCATCCACCTTAACATTCTCATCTCTGCAACTCTTATCTTAGACGTATACGATTCCTTAAGTACCCAAAACTCACTACCTTATAACATAGCCGGTTGTATGGCTGTATGGTAAAATTTTCCTTTCAACTTTGGAAATCTGGCGATCATATAAAACTCCCGTTGTATGTCTTCACTTCAACCATCCGGCTTTAATCTTATGACTAACATCCTCCTCACATCCCCCAGCTACTTGAAGGACTGAGCCAAGATATTTAAAGTGTCACGACCCAACCTATGGGCCGGACCGGCACTAGGACCTGGGCTAGCCTAAAGCCTCCGAGACCCGTAGTAAGCCTAACTATTCCTCAACCCAACTCTAAGGCTCATTTGGGCCCAATTTCAAGTATTCAACCGGACAGAGTCTGGCCATAAAATGGATATTTTAACGGGGAGTTTTTGACTCATCCGACCTGTAAACACAACATATAATCAATTGGGGAGCTCAGCTCACCCTCAACATACTCATAATAACAAGTCAAATGGGAGCTCAGCTCTCTCATCCAATCCAACCATACATTTGTTTAATAAGTTTACAGGCCCAACATGACAATTATATTATAGACTCAAATCAAATAAATATTTCTAACACATGCGGAAATTCTAGGAGTTAACAGAATTACAAAAACATAAATAAACAACCTGCAAAGAAGAAAAGCAGGTTAACCATAACAATAATCCTCCTGTAGCCTGGAAAAATAATGAACAGGAGTGAGCGTTCGACTCAGAGAGTAAAATATCAATTTTAATTATAATTTCTATAACTATCTAAAGCTAATGCATCCTGTAGAGTGAAATGCAACATCGTCAATATTTTCACGTCATAACAGCAAAAAGGTAATTTGGAGCACTCAAACACTTGATAAGGTCAAACAATACGTATATGAGAGTTGATCCCCTATACAGCCCTCTTAATCCAACCTGTGCCAGCGAAGAACTCAAGCCGGACTTTCGCTTAATATACCAAATCGGGGTCCCAGCGAAGAACTCAAGCCGTGTCTACCACGAAGGACCAAGTCCCAGCGAAGATCTTAAGCCGTGTCTACCCGTCCTGTCCATAGCCAACACCATACCACACGTACGCTAACTCACGCACACTGCTCCAAATTACCACAACAACATCCATTACACTTTAACAGTTGTGAATGCAACATAAAACGTGCCTAGAGTTTAACTACATAGATACATATTTATAAGTGATCCATGGGCATGCTTGAACATATAATAATATCGAAATTACAATTAAAATTAATATTTTACTCACAGACTTGACTGCAGTCACTGTGGTGGCTGGGCGGAAGATGAAGGCTATCCCGGCTCACCTGACAATTTTATTACAATCATTTAATAAATTTGACTCAATACAAACTATGAAAAAGACCAAAGATGTCCTAAGTCATGCCGAAAATCCGGCAGAGTCTCCCCTATACCTAGGACTTACCCAACCTGCAAAAAGGTTTAAAACACGCTTTCATATCCACAACCCAATCACATCACACAACCCCTCCTGGGCCCATCCAAACAATCATCAATCACAACATGTAAAATTACAGTTTAGTCCTCATAATTTAACCATCTTGCAAAAACTATCCAAATAAGTTTTAAAAATTCTAAAACTTTGCCCCGTGGTCCTGAGCATTATTACTAAGCTAATGCAAAAGGAATTATAATTTTCTGAGCTAGCACAAATATTTTATGAATTTTTAATCTAACTCAAGCACTAGAAAATTACGAAAAAGTAAGGTTCGGGTTTACCTATACCGATTTCGACTCCGGAGACACGCTCGGGACGTCTGACAACTGTGGGGTAGCCAAAATCCTGATCCAATTCCAAGACTTTTGGTGGTCATGCGACCAGGAAATTCACTGATCGTAAGCTCGAATTTTCGTGAATTGAAGGTACTTACACGAAGCCCACAACATAGGGGTTAGTATATAATTTTTACGGAATTTTCTAAGCTCATTTAATGCTCGAAAAAACACTACGAATTTTCGTGGGACCCACCGAAAAATGGTGTCAGAAAATTTTAAAATTTATATTGCCGCGAAGCTCTCGACAAGTGGAGCGCTCTGGTACTCTCTGTTTTCTTGTGGGATTCACGGTTTGCGAGAAATCTAGCCCAAAAATCGAAATTGGCTAAAACTTCCCGGACAAAAATTGGGTAAACCGCTCGATGGATTTTGCTGTTCTTGGTGTCTATGGAAAGCTCTCGAGGTGTAGATGGTGTTTGACACAAGACCCAGCCTAATCGGTGGCCGGATCGGCCGGATTTCGGCCGGGAAGGAGAGGCTTCGCGCTGCGCGTCGCGTGACTTTGCGCGCGTTGTCCAGGAGGCGGTCGGCGATGGGGAAGCACTGGGACGACGCACCTGCGAGGTGGGGAGGCTGGGGCAGTGGTTGGCCGGCGTGGGGAGGAGGGAGGACAGAAAACGGGAGAGAAAGGAAGAGAGACGGGACGCGCGCGGAAGGGATAAGAAGAAAAAGAAAGGTCTGTCCGATTCGATTGGTCCGATCCAGTCCGGTTCGATTCGGTCGGTTCGATTTATGATATAAAATTTTAAATTTTTTACTCTGCCTTGGGACCGAAAACGAGGCCCAAAAATTCCGAAAAAATTCTAGAAAACTCAGAAAAATTCGTAGAGTCCAAATATATTTTTAGTTTTGCCATGTGGTCTTTAAATTAATTTTTAAAAATCATCAAAGTTTTATATTTTCGGAAAATCAAACTCGATTTCTAAAATTCAAAAAATTTCAAATAATTTCCTAAAATTCAAATAAAATAAAATATTAATATTTACTCATAAAATAATAAATTTAAAAATTAGGGGTGTTACATTCTTCCCTCTTTATAGAAAATTTGTCTTCAAATTTTACACAAGGCAGAATAAAGTACAGAATTACACATTGAATAGATAAGGTACTTGCTACGCATGTCCCGCTCTAACTCCTAGGTGCACTCTTCCACTGACTGGCTCCTCCACAAAACCTTAACCATAGAGATCTGTTTTGATCTTAGCTGCCTCACTTGGTAGTCCACTATGGCCACAGTTTGCTCCTCAAACGTTAGGTTTTCTTTTAGCTCTACTACATCCAGCTGTAACACACGAGAAGGATCAGGAATGTATTTCCTGAGCATGGAGCTGTGGAATACAGGATGAACGTGGGAAAGGTTGGGTGGTAACTCCAACTGGTAGGCAACTGCTCCAACTCTATCAGTAACCTCAAAAGGTCCAATATATCGAGGTGCCAACTTGCCCTTCTTTCCAAATCTCATGACTCCTTTCATCGGAGAAATCTTCAGAAATACGTAATCGCCTACTGCAAATTCTACATCCCTTCGTTTGGGGTCTGCATAACTCTTCTGCCTACTGAAAGCTGTTTTCAATCGTTCCCTGATTAAAGGAACTATCTCTGAAGTGTATTGCACTAGGTCTACATCATGCACCTTCGCTTCTCCCATTTCCGTCTAACACAGAGGAGACCTACACTTTCTTCCATATAGTGTCTCATAGGGTGCCATCCCTATGCTAGAATGATAACTGTTGTTGTAGGCAAACTCCACCAAGGGTAGCTGATCATCCCATTGACCTCCAAAATCCAAAACACACATGCGAAGCATGACTTCCAGTGTTTGGATTGTCCCTTTGGACTGCCCGTCTGTCTGAGGGTGGAAAGCGGTACTAAAGTTCAACTGTGTGCCAAGTGCCTCTTGCAACTTCCTCCAAAACTAAGAAGTGAACTGGGGCCCTCTGTCAGATATTACGGAAGCATGAACTCCATGCAATCTGACAATTTCTCGAATATAGAGCTGGGCGTATTATGCCATAGAATATGTAGTCTTCACAGGCAAGAAATGAACTGATTTAGTCAGACGGTCTACAATTATCCATATCGAATCATATTCCAGCGTGGTACGAGGCAACCCAGTCACAAAATCCATAGTAATCATTTTCCACTTCCATTCTGGGATAGGGAGCTCTTGCAGCTTCCCTGACGGCCTCTGATATTCAAATTTCACCTTCTGACAAGTCAAGCACTTGGACACAAAGTTTGCTATGTCTCTCTTCATGTCATTTCACCAATAACTATCTTTCACATCATGGTACATCTTGGTGGAGCTTGGGTGGATATTGTACAGTGTATAGTGTGCCTCTCGTATGATTTCATTTCTGAGATTGTCCATATCGGGCACACATATCCTGGAACCTTGCATAAGGGCGCCATCATTGGCAAATCCAAACTCACCAACTTCACCCTGTTGTACTTTTTCTATGATCATCAATTGTTGGTCTATGTACTGGAAAACTCTAACTCTGTCTCGCAAGTTTGGCCTCACTAAAAAACATCTGAAAGATCTAAGATCAGACCTTGATCCATCAACTCATATACTTCCTGAATCAGCGGTCTCTTCTCCAATGATATGTGCGCCAAGCTACCAGAAGATTTTCTGCTCAAAGCATCTGCTACCACATTGGCCTTCCCAAGGTGGTACTGGATGGTACAGTCATAGTCCTTCAGAAGCTCCATCCATCTCCTCTGTCTCAAATTTAATTCCCTCTATTGGAAGATGTACTTCAAACTTTTGTGGTCGGTGTATATCTCGCACACTTTACCATACAGGTAATGTCTCCAAATCTTTAGTGCAAAGACTACAGCCGCCATTTCCAAATCATGGGTGGGGTAGTTCTGCTCATGCCTCTTCAGCTGCCTTGAAACGTAAGCCACTACTTTTCCATTTTGCATCAAAACACATCCTAAGCCAACTCTGGAGGCGTCACAATACACGGTATACCCTTCATCACTCGTCGGTGGTGTTAACACAGGGGCGGTGGTTAGACACTCCTTAAGCTTCTGGAAGCTCTCCTCACAATCATCTGTCCAAATGAATGAGAAATTTTTCCGCGTCAACTTAGTTAGGGGAGCTGCTATCCTGGAAAAATCATGCACAAAACGCCTATAGTAGCTAGCTAGGCCTAGAAAACTTCGCACCTCAGTGACTGTTGTAGGCCTAAGCCAATCAGTTACAGCCTCAATTTTCTTGGAATCCACTTGAATGCCTTCACTAGAAACTACGTGTCCCAAGAATGAGATGCTTTCTAGCCAAAATTCACATTTTAAAAATTTGGCATATAGCTGGTGCTCCCTCAAGGTCTGCAACACCATCCTCAAATGCCACACGTGTTCTTCCTCGGTCTGAGAGTATACCAAAATGTCATCTATGAATACGATGACAAAACGGTCCAGGAATGGCCTGAACACCCTGTTCATTAAGTCTATAAAGGCTACTGGTGCATTAGTGAGTTCAAAAGACATCACCAAGAACTCATAATGACCATATCTTGTCCTGAATGCTGTTTTGGATACATCCTCATTCTTGATTCTTAACTGATGGTAGCCTGATCGTAGGTCTATCTTGGAAAAGAATCTAGCTCATTGGAGCTGATCAAACAGGTTATCGATCTGAGGAAGTGGATACTGGTTCTTCACAGTTACCCTGTTCAGCTGTCTATAATCAATACACAACCTCAATGACCCATTTTCTTTCTCACAAATAGAACAGGAGCACCCCAGGGTGAAGTGCTCGGACGTATGAAACCCTTGTCCAAAAGCTCCTCTAGTTGCTCCTTCAGTTCTTTCAATTCTGCTGGTGCCATCTTATAAGGCAGTATTGATATGGGGTTTGTACCCGGTACAACATCAATGCAGAACTTTATTTCCGTTCCTGGTGGGAACCCTGAAAGCTCTTCAGGGAAGACATCATGAATTCTCTGATAACAAGAACATTTTCCATGTTGACACCTTCTATAGA